>NC_057802.1:550603422-550888995 GCF_018294505.1 Triticum aestivum
TATAACCAATCGGTGGATTCGTAAGCATCGGGATTTTCTCACTTCTCATGAGATTCGATTGAAGACAATAACGCTAGAACGATATGTAGCCAACCGTGCAAACACAAGATTTGTCACATTCTTCCTGCTGAATGCGAGGTTACTATTGTCCATCAGGCTTAAGTTTATCAGCAGCATGGTTTTGACGGATGGGTATGTCGAAGAGCAAAAAAGGAGTTTCAGGTGGGCAAAAGAGCTTCTGAACGTGCCGGGCTTCTATTTACAACATATTGTGGTCATAATCCAGTAAATTTTACGACCCAGGATGTTCATTCTATGGACCTGACCGATCCATTTGACTGTGACTGCCGAAAACAGTGCTGGAGTTAGATGTTGTTGCCCTTTTCAATCTGGTTTTTTTTGTAAACCTGATGAACAATTAACCCTCGTGCTTTTGTACAGTTTGTAAGCTGGAGTTAGATGTTCCTGCCCTTTTCAACTCGGCTGTGACTGTCATATTTTCTTTGAAACAAGGCAAATGGCTTGCCATTCGTTTAATTTAGAGTGAAATATTGTAACAAATCCCAACCAAGGGAAATAACATCACTCTCGCCGGCTGCTTGAGCTCACTGTGCATTACAGAAGCCAAGTGATTAGCCCCCACCAGCACCCACAAACTTATTTCGAACTAGCACATCAAATGGGCTGTAAATTTTCATAGGAAAGGCTGCATGACCGTGACAGATTTGGATTCTGACATTTGGGACCCGCGAGGAAATAGCCTATCCAAGGTGGTGTCGACTTACTAGCCAGTCAACAAACGATTCTGCCTACCAGCCGTTGGATTGACATCCAACATCTGTCGTGTATCTTCTATCTCTTGTCTTCTTCTTCCTCCAGCCGCCCAAACCAAACCACCCCGTCGGCTCCGCCTGCTCCCGCCTCCCATGGCTGGCTGCGCCTCCGCCGCCCTACCGTACGTACCCTCCAACGTTGGCCAGTCCCTCCCTCTATTCCCCCACACGTCCTGTTATTCTCCGGCGACGTCAGCCCCAACACGCACCCGCGCCCGAACCAGTCAACCCTCGTACTCCCCTCCGCCTGCGACTGGACCGGCGCATCTTCAACGGCTCCTGTTCGTTCCGTCCGAGGCCTCGCCGTCGTCCTCCGCCTTGCGGCCTTGGTTCGCTCGCCGTGCGCGGTGCGCCGCCCTCTTGCGTTGTCAACGTCGTCAACAACCGAGAGGAACAAGGAGATGACTGTACGTGGAGAGGATGACAGTAGGGACCCACCAGCGTCATGGCAGTACGCAAGCAAGTGCCTCTATAGTACAAGCCCAAAAATATGGTTCCTCCTAATGGTTGGACATCTGGGGCTCACGCCATTGTCAACGTAGTCAATAAACGAGAGAATTACACTACGAGCGGCTGACACCAGGGACCCAGCAAGTCGCGCAGTTTTTTTTGAGGAACAAGCAGTTGTTATTTATACTAGTTTTAGCGACGGATCAGGGTAACAACGGGGCTGTGCGGGGGCTGTGGCCCGTCTAGCCAGGGTTTTATTTATGTTTACCACATCATGAGCCCAGTTGTGTTTTTTTCTTGCTGAAAATGGCTAGCCCAGTTCTATTTTTTTAAAGAAATACCCAAACAAGGCCTACTTGCTTTATCGGCCCTGCTGGGCTGCAAATCTTTCAAGACGAGGAGAGTTTCATTCGGTTTGCCCAGAAATGGGCTGTACATTTTTAAAACACATCAAACCGGGAATTAGTTTCAATTTTTTTCATTACAAGATCTTAAATTCCATTGATTTTTATGCGTGGAAAATTATTTGGATTTTATATTTATATAAATTATTTTTCAAAATAGTTTGAATGTGAATCGATATTTCTGGATTAAAAACAGTTGACCGCACCGAAATATGCAAAATTTCGTATACTTTTTAACCGTGGCCACAATATGGGGTGTAATGCTAACAAAAAGAAGATGGGCTCCAAAAAAATTCTTAAGAATTAGCAAATGGGCTGTACATTATTAGAAATAATGGCAGATGGGCTGTATGCTGTTTTCCACAGATTTGAGGCTGACTTGTGCGCCTACTACAGGTTGACGCGTATGCTTTCATAAAAAAAGGTTGACGCACACGCAACGCCCTGTCAACTTAGTCAACACACGAGAGCAGTGACTGTTGGATGTCCATCCAACGGCTGTCGTGCTTCTTCAATCTCTGCTCTTCATGCTCCAGCCGCTCAAACAAGCGCCGGCGGGACTGCCTGCTCCCTCCTCCCGCGGCCGGCTATGCTGCCGCGCAGGCCTCACGGCCCCACCGTACTCCCATCGCTGGCCTAGCCATCCCTCTACTCACCCACACATGCTGTTATTCTCCGGCGACGGCAGACGAACCAGTAAACCCTCGTACTCCTCCGCGTGGGAAACAACTGCCGAGTATTCCCTGGCTCCGTGTCGTTCCCTTCCTAGGCCTCGCCGTCGTCCACCGCCCTGGTGCTCTCGGCGCGGCCTGGTCAACGTGGTCAATGAACGACATCCATCGGAAGTGGACTGTACGTGGAGAGGCTGACAGCTGGGTCCACGGCCGCACGCAAGGAAATGCCTCCTTATTACGCGCAAAATAATGATTCCTCCACCTGACAGCTAGGACCCACAGGAAGGGCCTCTGTATTTCGCGAAAAAAACGTTCCCCCCGCTGACAGGTCGGACCCACCAGCTATATCTTCGCACGCAAGGAAGTGCCTCCTTATTACGCCCAAAAAAATGAATACCCCCTGCTAGCTGGGACCCACCATATTGTTGGGCTGACTTGTGGGCCTACTAAGTTGACGGGGACGGAGGGCTTTGTCAACTTAGTCAATACTCCAGTGACCGTATGATGTCCATCCAACGGCCATAGTGCTTCTTCAACCTCTGGTCTTCTTGCTCCAGCCGCCCAAAGCAGCGCCGGTCGTGCCGCCTGCTCCTGCCTCCCGTGGCCGGCTGTGCTACCGCGGAGGCCTCACCGCCCCCATACTACTCCCACCACTGGCCAGGCCATCCCTCCACTCACCCACACCCCCTGTTATTCTGCGGCGACGGCAGCCTCACACCGCAGCCGAACCAGTGAACGCTCGTACTCCTCTCCGCGTGGGCATCCACTGCCGCGTCTTGCCCGGCTCCGCGTCGTCCCCTTCCTAGGCCTCGCCGTCGTCCACCGCCGTGGTGCTCTCGGCGCGGCGTGGTCAATGTGGTCAACGACCGACTTCCATCGGAAGAGTACTGTACGTGGAGAGGCTGACAGCTGGGTCCACGGCAGCCGCAAGGAAGTGCCTCCTTATTACGCGGAAAATAATTATTCCTCCACCTGACAGCGGGGACCCACCGGACGGGCCACCAGTATTTTGCGAAAAAAATCGTTTCCCCCTGACTGCTGGGACCCACCGGACGGGCCACCGTATTTCGCGAAAAAAACGTTCCCCCCGCTGTCAGCTCGGACCCACCGGAAGTGCCTCCTTATTACGCACAAAAAAATGAATACTCCCCCGGCTAGCTGGGACCCACCTTGGTGGGAGGCTGACTTGTGGGCCTACTAAGTTGACGGGGACGAAGGGCTTTGTCAACTTAGTCAATATGAACGATTCTAGCTCCAGTGACCGTACGATGTCCATCCAACGGCCGTAGTGCTTCTTCAACCTCTGGTCTTCTTGCTCCAGCCGCCCAAAGCAGCGCCGGTCGTGCCGCATGCTCCTGCCTCCCGTGGCCGGCTGTGCTGCCGCAGAGGCCTCACCGCCCCCTACTATTCCCACCGCTGGCCAGGCCCTGCGGCGACGGCAGCCTCACACCGCAGCCGAACCAGTGAACCCTCGTACTCCTCTCCGCGCGGGCTTCCACTGCCGCGTCTTCCCCGGCTCCGCGTCGTCCCCTTCCTAGGCCTCGCCGTCGTCCACCGCCGTGGTGCTCTCCGCGCGGCGTGGTCAACGTGGTCAAGGAACGACTTCCATCGGAAGAGTACTGTACGTGGAGAGGCTGACAGCTGGGTCCACGGCCACAGCCCAGTTTTTTTGTGATTTGCCAAGTAAGTCGCTTTGTCAGGCCTGTTGGGCTGCAAATCTTTCAAGACGAGGAGAGCTTTCATTCGGCTGGCCGAGAAAATGGCCCATCAGTAATGAGAAATGGGCTGTACATTTTTAAAACACATCAAACCGGCAATTAGTTTCAAATATCTTTTTTTCATTTCAAGATTTTAAATTACATTAATTTTTATGCGTGGAGAATTTGTTGGATTTTATATTGATATACATTTATTTTTAAAATCAGTTTGAATGTGAGTCGAAATTTCGGGATTAAAAACAGTTCGGACCGCACCGAAATATGCAAAATTTCGTATAATTTTTTAACCGTGGCCACAATATGGGCTGTAATGCTAACAAAAAGAATATGGGCTCCAAAAAAACCTTAAGAATTAGCAAATGGGCTGTAAATTATTAGAAATAATGGCAGATGGGTTGTATGCTGTTTTCCACAGATTTGAGGCTTTCCTAAAAAAAGGTTGACGCACAAGCACTGACTGTTGGATGTCCATCCAACGGCCGTCGTGCTTCTTCAATCTCTGCTCTTCCTGCTCCAGCCGCTCAAACAAGCGCCGGCGGGACTGCCTGCTCCCTCCTCCCCGCGGCCGGCTGTGCTGCCGCGCAGGCCTCACCGCCCCACCGTACTCCCATCGCTGGCCTAGCCATCCCTCTACTCACCCACACCTGCTGTTATTCTCCGGCGACGGCAGACGAACCAGTAAACCCTCGTACAGTCGTACTCCCCTCCGCGTGGGAAACAACTGCCGAGTCTTCCCTGCCTCCGTGTCGTCCCCTTCCTAGGCCTCGCCGTCGTCCACCGCCGTGGTGCTCTCGGCGCGGCGTGGTCAATGTGGTCAACGACCGACTTCCATCGGAAGAGTACTGTGCGTGGAGACGCTGACAGCTGGGTCCACGGCCGCAGCAAGGAAGTGCCTCCTTATTACGCGCAAAATAATTATTCCTCCACCTGACAGCGGGGACCCACCGGACGGGCCACCGTATTTCGTGAAAAAAACGTTTCCCCCCTGACTGCTGGGACCCACCAGCTACACCTTCGCACGCAAGGAAGTGCGTCCGGGCAAAAAAACAAAACGATTCGCCCCCCTGACTGCTGGGACCCACCAGCTACATCTTCGCACGCAAGGAAGTGCCTGACAGTCGGGACCCACCTGGTCGAAGCGTACGTAGCGTTGTCATTCTGGTCGCGAACGTGTACGTACATATATACTGGTGGATGTAGAGGCGCGCACGTGTCGTAGTAGAGGCGCGCACGTAGCATGTACACGTACGTACAGCGGCCAGGGTGCAAGAAAGAAAATACGGCCACGTATGTGTACATACGGGCGGGGTCTCGAACGCCTACTCGCGCATACGTACGGCGAGGGCTCGTTGACATGGCTGGGTCGGAACGGAGAAACAGCGTCGTCGTCGTGTTCATGGGGAGGCAACGGAATGCGTCGTGTTCATGGGGAGGCAACGGAATGCGTCGTGTTCATCGGGAGGCAACGGAACGCGTGGGAGCCAACCGGCTGGGTCGGAACGGAATGCGTGGTCGTGTTCATCGGGAGGGCTTGGACGGAACAGGCGATGGAAACGAGGCCTGGCGTACCGCAGAACGGAGGAAACGGCCTTGTGTTCGACCGGCCACGTTCGAAACGGGATCCTGTTCATCGGGAGGGGTCTGGCGTACCGCAAAACGGACGAAACGGACCTCCTACGGTCGAAACGGGGGTCCTGTTGATCGGGAGGGGTGTGGCGTACCGCAAAACGGACGAAACGGACCTCCTACGGTCGAAACGGGGGTCCTGTTGATCGGGAGGGGTGTGGCGTACCGCAAAACGGACGAAACGGACCTCCTACGGTCGAAACGGGGGTCCTGTTCATCGGGAGGGGTGTGGCGTACCGCAAAACGGGACTCCACGGGATACTGTTCATCTCCACCGTCGACCTCCTCCAGCCTCCACGGGCTACCGTCGACCTCCTCCAGCCTCCACGGGCTCCTGTTCATCCAGCCTCCACCGCGCGCTACTCCACCGGCTACTGTTCAACCACCCCTCCACGGGCACCCCTCCACCGTCTACTGTTCATCCAGCCCTCCACACCACGGGGTCCTGTTCAACCACCCCTCCACGGGCACCCCTCCACCGTCTACTGTTCATCCAGCCCTCCACACCACGGGGTCCTGTTCATCCAGAGGCAACGCCACCGCTCACTGTTCATCCAACCCCCCCCCCCCCCCCCGCAACGCTCACTGTTCATCCCAGAGGCAGCATCGATCGGCTTCAGTTAGCAGCAGTAGCGAAGGAATCGCTCGATCGGGTTCAGTTAACAGCCATCGATCGATCGCTCGGGTTCAGTAACGCGTAGCCTGCAGTGCAATCGCTCGGGTTCAGTTAGAGCCCAACGCCTCGCTCGGGTTCAGTTAGAGCCAACGCCTCGCACACACGCGCGTACGTGTACGAGAGAAACGCGCATCGCTCGGCCCCTGACCTCCCACCGTAACCGGGAACTCCCCGAAATTTTCCTCGCCCTCGCTTCTACGACGGTTTTTCCGTCATGGACGGCCCAAAGAATGTCATGCAGCTGCGTCTCCGGCCCGCCCAGGACGAAAAGCCCATTTTCTGTCATGATTTTTTGTCATAGAAGTAGGAGCCCACCACATCTATGATGATACCGGGTTTTGTCACAATTATCGTCATAGAAGTATCATATGTATGACAGAAAAAAATTTCGTTCAGCCCAAAATGTCACGGATGTGTCTTTTTTTTGTAGTGACGCTACCTCTACATCTACCTTCGGGATTAGTTTTAGACCTGAATAATTGTTATTTGGTGCCAGCGTTGAGCATGAACATTATATCTGGATCTTGTTTGATGCGAGACGGTTATTAATTTAAATCTGAGAATAATGGTTGTTCTATTTATATGAGTAATATCTTTTATGGCCATGCACCCTTGAAGAGTGGTCTATTTTTGTTGAATATCGATAGTAGTGATACACATATTCATAATGTTGAAGCCAAAAGATGTAGAGTTGATAATGATAGTGCAACTTATTTGTGGCACTGCCGTTTGGGTCATATTGGTATAAAGCTGTAGCGACCCGACCTCAAACGGTCAAGTCTCTGTGTTTCAGTGTCAGCCCTGGATCGCTAATGCTGACACACATAATACTCGAAGGATTTATAACAGAGTAGCAATCACACACTTATTACATCGAATGTCTCAAAAGAGAACTTATTACAATAATATGACTTAAGGCCATCTAAAACGATAATAGCGGAAGGCTTGGAAGATAAAGCGAGTCCATCAACTCCAACGGCATCACTAAATGAAAGACCACGACCTAAGGCACCTTACTCGTCGTCTGAAAAGTCTGCAACATGATACGTTGCAGCCCGAAATGGGTCAGCACATGGAATATGCTGGCAATGTAACACAAGAGAGTAATGAACAGAATAAATGCTATCACTACATGCATATATGGCTGGTGGAGGCTGTATGGTTAATATGTTTTGCGAAAAGCCAATTTTTCCCTACAACAAAGGAATAAATTTTATTTAACTATCATGGTAGTTGTTAAACATTGAGAATGTTCCTCCAACTCAATCCCAATTAAGCATCATCATTAAACCCAATCAATTTAAATTAAGACTGATGAGATCCACATGATAATCCAAGAACCAGATACTCAAGATGTCCATAACCGGGGACACGGCTAACCATGATTAGTTTATACACTCTGCAGAGGTTTGCGCACTTTTCCCCACAAGACTCGAATACATCCATGGTCGGAGATTCGAGACACAGTCTTTCTGAAGCATTAACTCTCTACTCTGGATAGGCAGTACCACCTACTACCCACTACATCTGCTAGTCTACCTCTTCAAGAGCTTCACGCAACTTACTCAACTATGCCAGAGCCCATAATGGCTTGTGGCAGCACATGGAAGTTTCTAGCATGAATAATCTTATGATCCCTTTGAGCCTGGGTGGCGGGCCGTAGGATGATCACACGGGTCCTCCGGGATATCTTAGGACAACACTGGATTCTCCAGGTGCCCGCAAGCAATCCACCCAGATGTGTATTTAAGTTGCCACCTTAAGTTGAACCATTAGTTTAACAAACTCACATCTGTCATGAACTTCACTCAAACCCAAACCACATCTACGAGCATAGCATAGCAATATAAACAACGTAGAAGTAACTCCCATAGGTTTGATAATAAACGGGTGAATAGGTACTACCTCATCTACTTCCCAAAACCCAAAATTTAATCAGATCCTAACCATGCAATTGTTTGAGAATTGATCTAATGCAATAAAACTGGGTAGTAAAGAGGTATGATCAAAGTGTTACTTGCCTTGCTAATGATCCGCGAAACCTAGAGATTCTTAGTAGCACGCTTCGCACTCCGGGTACTCTATCGCAAACAAACAAGCATACAATAAGCACACAACTAGAAACACGGGTAAAACTCAAATAAGAGATCTAACCAGAAAGTTCAACTTATGAACTCCGGTTTGCAAAAAAAATCAAATCGACGAAGCAACAGAACTCAAACTGCGAGATAAACAAGATCCGTTTACTAATCTGGACTAAAGTCAAATTTTACAGTAGCAAAATCTTGTTCAAGTTGGTTAAACAAAAAGAGGGCTTCGAGACGAAGATCTAGGCGCTTGAATTGCCTGATTCTGATAAACGAGCGAAAAGATAAACTAAAACGAAAATCGGATCAGAAATCGCGATCGAAAATAATCGCGGAAAAACCCTGGAATAAGAAAACAGACGAACAGGCTAACGAACGAACATTCACTGTCTGCGGTTAATGAGTGAAAACCGTTCGTTAAAACGAACGTACGAACAGGCATTCACTAAATAACTAAACAAAAAACCGATCTAAAAAATAAAAAAAGGGATCTAGGGTTTCGAAAAAAACCGATCTAAAAAATAAAAAAACCGATCTAAAACTACCTCCGGCGGTCGGCAGGACGGCGGCGGCGGCGAGCGGCTCCGGCGGCGAGGTTAGGCGGCGGCGAGGTTGGGCGGCGGCGGCGGGCGGCGACTGCGGCGAGGCGGCGGCGGAGGCGGATTGGGGCGGCGGGGCTAGGGTTTGGCGGGGCTGGTGACTTGGGCCTCGGGGGTCACGGGCCTCGGCTTTTAAAGCCGCCCAGGTGCAGTGTCCCGGTCGGACACGGCCCGGTAAGCCGGTTGACTTTATTTTAAATAATTACGCTCAGAAAAACGAATAAAAGAAATACTAAACGGACTCCAAAAAATCCTGAAATAAATTTTCCCTGTCCTCTAAAAATCTACCGGACAAGGTGAACATTTATTTGGGCCTCTAATGCAATTTTGAAAAACGCATATTTTCCCTAATTCAAATAAAATAGCGATAAAACTCCGAATAAAATTCTTATTTGATTTTAATATTAAATCTCCAATATTTCTTTATTTTGAGGAAGTCATTTTATCCCCTCTCTTTTATTTTCACAAAAGAAATATTCGAAGAGAAAAAAATTAAAATCAAACGATCCTCTTTTCAAAATTTGAGAAAACTCAAATATGAAAATAACGAAATCCCCAACTCTCTCCGTGGATCCTTGAGTTGCGTAGAATTTCTACGATCAAGCCAAAAATGCAATAAACTATGATATGCAAATGATGATTTAATGCATAACATTCCAAATTGAAAATTTGGGATGTTACAAACCTACCCCCCTTAAGATGAATCTCGCCCTCGAGATTCGGGTTGGCTAGAAAATAGGTGAGGGTGATCTTTCCGTAGGTCTTCCTCTCGTTCCCAGGTGGCTTCCTCCTCGGTATGGTGGCTCCACTGAACTTTGCAAAACTTGATAACCTTAATGCGTGTGACTCGGCTGGCAAACTCAAGAATCTTGACTGGTTTCTCCTCGTAGGTCAAATCGCTATCCAACCGAATCGCTTCCAATGGCACTGTATCTCTCAAAGGAATATCGGCCATCTCTGCGTGGCACTTCTTCAACTGAGAAACGTGGAACACATCGTGAACTCCTGACAATCCTTCGGGCAATTCCAACTTGTAAGCAACTTCTCCCATACGTTCCAAAACCTTGTATGGTCCTACAAATCTCGGGGCTAACTTTCCCTTAACTCCAAAACGCTTCACTCCTCGGAGTGGTGATACACGAAGATACACTCTGTCTCTGACTTCGTAAACTGTCTCCTTGCGTTTAGAGTCCGCATAGTTCTTCTGCCTAGACTGGGCTACCTTGAGTCTATCGCGAATCAGCTTAACCTTCTCTTCGGACTCTTTAATCAAATCTGGTCCAAACTACTGACGGTCTCCAACTTCATCCCACAACAACGGTGTCCTGCACCTCCTTCCGTACAATGCTTCGAAAGGGGCCATCTTCAAACTGGCTTGATAGCTGTTGTTGTAAGAGAACTCTGCATAAGGCAAATTATCGTCCCAACTAGATCCATAGTCTAGCGCACAAGCTCTCAACATGTCCTCCAGAATCTGATTGACTCTCTCAGTCTGTCCATCTGTCTGCGGGTGAAAGGTTGTACTGAACTCTGGCCTGGTTCCCAAAGTCTCATGCAACTGATTCCAAAACTCTGAGGTAAACTGGGTTCCTCTGTCTGATACAATGGTCCTCGGAACTCCATGTAGACATACGATCCTGGTCGTGTATATCATTGACAACTTAGCACTGGTGTAAGTGGTCTTCATTGGGATGAAATGAGCTACCTTCGTCAAACGATCGACTACAACCCATATCGAGTCATAGCCTGAACGAGTCCTGGGAAATCCCATGATAAAGTCCATGCCTAGTTTATCCCACTTCCATTCGGGTATCGGCAATGGCTGTAGCAACCCAGCTGGCTTCTAATGTTCTACCTTCACTCTCTGACATACATCACAAACTGCTACATACTCCGCAATATCCTTCTTCATTCCGGTCCACCAGAAACTATCCTTCAAATCCAGATACATCTTGGTATTTCCTGGGTGAATCGAATATGGCGAATCATGGGCCTCTTGCAGAATCAACTTCCTGATCTCCAGATCATTAGGCACATAAACGCGGTCCTCAAACCATAGGGTATCGTGCTCATCCTCACGAAATCCTTTAGCTTTTCCTTTGCTCATTCTTTTCTTTATTTCAGCAATCTCCTTGTCCGTCTTCTGAGCTTCCCTGATCTTATCCATCAAGGTGGACTGAATCTCCAATGCTGCTACATAACCTCTCGGAACTATTTCCAGACATAGCTCACGAAGATCCTCCGCTAACTCCTTGGGTAACTCTCCGGTCATGATTGTGTTGACATGACTCTTGCGACTCAACGCATCGGCTACTACATTAGCCTTTCCGGGATGATAATGCAACTTCATATCATAATCCTTGATGAGCTCCAACCATCTCCTCTGCCTGAGATTCAACTCCTTCTGCGTGAAGATGTACTTCAAACTCTTGTGATCCGTGTACACCTCACAATGGTTTCCGATGAGAAAATGTCTCCATGTCTTCAACGCATGCACTACGGCTGCTAACTCCAAATCATGTGTAGCATAATTCAACTCATGGGGTTTTAGCTGTCATGAGGCATATGAAACAACTCTTCCCTCCTGCATAAGCACTGCTCCAAGTCCTCGACGAGAAGCGTCGCAATACACCTGGTAATCCTTGCGTTGATCTGGAAGAATCAACACTGGAGCTGTAACCAAGCGTTTCTTCAACTCCTGAAAACTGGCCTCACATTCCTCAGTCCATTTGAACTTGGTGTCCTTCTTCAACAATTCTGTCATGGGCTTTGCAATCTTCGAGAAATTCTCAATGAACCTCCGGTAGTATCCTGCGAGTCCAAGAAACTCCGGATCTCTCCAACTGACGTGGGTGCTTCCCAACTTGTCACAGTGACAACCTTAGTAGGGTCTACTGATATTCCTTCTCCGGATATAACATGTCCAAGGAATCCAACTTCCTTCAACCAAAACTCACACTTGCTGAACTTGGCATATAACTGATGTTCTCTGAGCTTCCCAAGTACCAAACGCAAATGCTCCTTATGTTCCTCTTCATTCTTCGAGTAGACCAGAACATCATCAATGAACACCACGACGAACTTATCCAAAAACTCCATAAACACCTTGTTCATCATGTTCATAAAATAGGCAGGTGCGTTAGTCAGACCAAATGACATAACGGTATACTCACATAGCCCATACCTTGTGGTAAAAGCTGTCTTAGGTATATCCTGCTCTCGAATCTTCAGCTGGTGGTACCCTGATCGCAGATCGATCTTGGAAAACACCTTAGCTCCTTGCAGCTGGTCAAACAAATCATTGATCATCGGCAGTGGGTACTTGTTCTTGATCGTCACCTCATTCAATCCTCGATAATCCACAACCATCCTCAACGATCCATCCTTCTTCTCCACTAGAAGCACTGGGGATCCCCAAGGTGACGAGCTTGGGCGAATATAATCATTATCCAGTAACTCCTTAATCTGCTTCTTAATTTCCTCTAAATCCTTTGCGGGCATCCTATACGGTCTCTTCGATATTGGTCCTATGCCTGGCAAAAGCTCGATCAAAAACTCAATGTCTCTATCCAGTGGCATGTCTGGCAACTCTTCTGGAAATACATTCGGGAAATCCTTCAACACTGGTACTTCCTCCTGTACAACTCCTGATAAGGAATTCACTTGAGTCCTATTTGGCACATGCCGGGATACATACTTGATCCTCCTTCCTTCTGGGGTGGTAAGCAAAATCGACTTACTGGCGCAGTCAATGTTCCCTCCATACTTTGATAACCAATCCATGCCTAATATCACATCCAGTCCTTGTGACTCAAATACTATTAGGTCTGAGGGAAACAAGTAGTTACCAATCCTTAATGGTAACCGATCACACCATAGACTAGCCATATACTCTGCTCCTGGCGAGGTTACTAACATGGGTGACCTGAGGGCTTGGGTCGGCAGTTTAAACTTATCCACAAATCCCCTTGATATGTATGAATGCGATGCACCAGTATCAAAAAGAACGATTGCAGTAAATGACTTAACCAAAAACTTACCTATTACTGCATCGGGTTGCGCTTCAACCTCCTCCACGCTAACGTGGTTCACTTGTCCCCTGTTGAAAGGGTTGGGCTTCTTCCCAAAGCTTCCATTGCCATTCCCATTCTTTGCTTCAGAACACTCCATGGCGTAATGTCCATTCTTCCCGCACTTGAAACAAGAATGTGACTTAGATCCTTCTTGGCGGGCGTTGTTGGGTTGGAACGGTTCTGGCCGTTGCTTCCTCCATTACCATTCCCGTTCTTGGGGCCACTACGGTTGTGCGAACCCTCCATTGTGATTGTGACCTCCATGGTTATGTTGAAGGGGTCCTCCTGTGTTCGGGGTAAAACAGGGTCTCTGCTGAGCTCCAGAATTGTACTTCCCTTGTCCATACTTCCTCTTGCGGTTGTCCATTTGCTGCTGCTTCCCTTCAATCATGAGAGCTCTATCTACCAACTCCTGGTAGTTATTAAAATTTGCCACCATCAACTGCATGCTCAGCTCATCATTCAGTCCTTCCCAAAACTTCTCTTGTTTAGCTACATCCGTAGCAACGTCATCTGGGGCATAACGTGCTAGCTTACTAAAGTCATCCACATATTGGCCAACGGTGCGTCATCCTTGGCGTAAGTTACGAAACTCACGCTTCTTCATGGCCATAGCTCCTGTTGATACATGGGCAGTGCGAAAAGCCTGCTGAAACTGGTCCCATGTAACGGTGTCGATGGGGTAAGTGGCTGTGAAATTCTCCCACCATGATGCTGCGGGTCCATCAAGCTGATGTGCGGCAAAACGCACTCTCTCCGCATCTGTGCATCCTGTAGTGGTCAACTCCCTTCCAATCTTGCGGAGCCAATCATCTGCAACTATCGGCTCAGTGCTACTTGAGAACACCGGCGGATTCAGCCTTAGAAAACGGGCTAAGTGATCAACAGGTGGTGGTGGTGGGTTGTTGTTGTTGTTGTTCCCCTGATTCTGATTCTGGACTAGTATCTGCATCAATGCATTCTGCTGCTAGATCAACTGAGTGAGCTCCGGCGGGAAAGCAAATCCATTGTCGCGTCTCAGAGGCATCTGCTGGGTTTAGGAAAAGGTGAGAAAACAGAGTAGAATGAGGTCTAGGGGGGAAACACTACCCATATGCACATGAGACAAACACAATCATATCACTTCAATCAATTCAAACAAGGGCATACAATCGGTCTAACTATCGTTACAAAAGTGCTCGGACTATACTATCTACATGGGGGGAATACTACTACTGAACATGGTGGTCGACTAGAAAAATTGATCGGTGGTAGACTCCATAATATCTGCTCCAGCTTCATCAACAATATCATCATCGCTATCGTCGGGGTCCGAATCGGTGTCGTCGATGATGATGTAGTTCTCCAGACAAGTGGAATCGTCGTCTTCTCCTCCTGGCGTGGGATCTCCCATGAATACTCGGAGTTTCCTTGTTGGTCGTCATTCTTCTCCACTAGTACGATGATTTCTTCCTCGTAATCTTCGCGAGTAGCCTTGAGTTCTTCCTCCAGCTCCGTGATCCTTGTCATTGCCTTCTTCAGATCATTCATGCTTGCGCACATCTGGTTCTCCTGGCGATGAATGTGCTGGTTTAACTCCTGGATGAAAGCTGCAATAGATATATCCTTCTTGGTGTTGATCATCTCCAATTGCTCATCTCGGCGCCCACAAATCTGGTAAATAGTATCCTTGAGATCCTTGTGGTAAACTTCTCCAATGCGTCCCATGGTGATGTGGGCTGCCATGCTCTTGCCTAGACTCCAGGTGGGTGCGTCAAAGGAAACTCTATGGGGTCGATGACTGGCATGAACGTCCTTCCTGGAACTTGAACTTGAATCATCCAGCGATCCTTTTCTGGTAAAGTGGCGTTGTAAGTCCCGGTGAAGCTTGGTATTCCGATGTTCAGGTATCGAGTAACTTCCTTCAAGTGTCGTCCAAAAGGTTGTCTTCGTCCGGTTGTGCAAACTTGTTCCTTGCGTACGCCATCCTAAAGAGTAGAAAATGGAGAGGGGTCAGAAATGAGAAGAGAGTAGTGATCTAGGTTTTAGCTTAGTGGTCGTGTCCTACATTCAGCGTGTGCTCTGATACCATCTTGTAGCGACCCTACCTCAAACGGTCAAGTCTCTGTGTTTCAGTGTCATCCCTAGATCAGTAATGCTGACACACACAGTACTCGAAGGATTTATAACAGAGTAGCAATCACACACTTATTACATCAAATTTCTCAAAAGAGAACTTATTACAATAATATGACTTAAGGCCATCTAAAACGATAACAGCGGAAGGCTTTGAAGATAAAGCGAGTCCATCAACTCCAACGGCATCACTGAGTGAAAGACCATGACCTAAGGCACCTTACTCGTCGTCTGAAAAGTCTGCAATATGATACGTTGCAGCCCGAAACGGGTCAGCCCATGGAATATGCTGGCAATGTAACACAAGAGAGTAATGAACAGAATAAATGCTAAAGGCTGCGGAGGTAGAAATCAAAAAGGAGCATCAAGTGTTGATGGTCAACAAGACCACCAGTTTCAAGAAAAAGGGCAAAGGGAAGAAGAAGGGGAACTTCAAGAAGAACAACAAACAAGTTGCTGCTCAAGAGAAGAAACCCAAGTCTGGACCTAAGCCTGAGACTGAGTGCTTCTACTGCAAGCAGACTGGACACTGGAAGCGGAACTACCCCAAGTATTTGGCGGATAGGAAGGATGGCAAGGTGAACAAAGGTATATGTGATATACATGTTATTTATGTGTACCTTACTAGAGCTCGCAGTAGCACCTGGGTATTTGATACTGGTTCTGTTGCTAATATTTGCAATTCGAAACAGGGACTATGGATTAAGCGAAGACTGGCTAAGGATGAGGTGACGATGCCTATCTTTGCTGGGCTTGTCACTGGCTCGGCCAGTGCCCTGACTAGCTATTTGTCTTCTAGTGCTCACGGGATGGTGGTTCATGTAAAAAAATATCTTTCCTTATGTTACCGACTTCGACATTTCGAATACAAGCTAGACACCATATGGAACATGCAACCACATATGACATCGCGAAGTTAAAACAAGCACCTGGGGTGGTGGTTCATTGCGAGCGAGGTCATCAACTCCAGAGCTACGTTTACTGTCTCCATCTGCTGACACTGCACCCTTTATAGCTCTGTAACGTGTCTTGCCTACCCGCATACGAAGCTGGAGCGACTTATCTCTTTTCTTTTTGGCTTCTCTCATGGCAGCAGAGTCTGAAATACCCTTGCATAAAAACACAATAGTGAGAGTAAGCGTGAAGTGTGTGCAGAACTAGTGCACTGTAAAAGTAGCAGATAGCAGGTGGCTGAAAAATAAATGACAGGAGACATATGATAGCTCTACAACATTGCATGGCAAACAAAATTAGATTCTACTCCGTATGATTTTGTAATATATGAGCACAGGAAATGCAGGTACTCCTCCAGCACACCACCACATGTGGTCATATCTAAGATAACAGTCGACTGAAAATAAATAGGTCAGTCGGTTTTTTTAATGAACCGTCCGATCTATAAGGAACGGGCAGATGGCCTTCGTCTACCTCCCGCCAGTCACTGTTGACGATGTTTCTCGAACCGCCAGCGACCACCGGCCCAGACCCCTGCCTCGGCCGCCCCGCCCTCCCATCGACCTCACACCACCGTCGTGCTTGGCAGCGCTCCCAGGCCATCCCTTTAATCCCGGCCGACCTCCAGATCGGGCGCCAGTAGCTCTAGGCCGCACATGCCCCTAAGATAAACACCAAGGCGCTGCTTCCCCGGCGTAATAGGCGTACTAGCGCCTGTTACACCGGGGAATGCTTCCATTAATTGGGAATCAACTGGCCAGAAATTGAAATTCAGGGGGCCGACGGACCTCTAGCTAAGGTGAAATAGTATATGAGGAGAAACCTTGTGCATCGCGAGTTACTAGGAACATCTAGTATAAAGAAGAAGTGGTCAACTAGTGTCTTCTGTGGGATGAATACCGTGCAAGCAGAGACGTAAGATTTGCACGAATAAGGGAAGAGGAGTACCTTTTTTGGTTGCCAGTGTGGTCACCTCCACATGTCGCGCCGATCTTCTTCTTTTTACTGGGGAAACCGATGTTCTGGAGGGTGCAGGCTTGGACGAACCCATGGCCAAATTGTTGACTGTGTTGCCGTGGCCGTATGTCGGTGGAGGGGAAGTAGATCCGAGACGACGAAGGACGGCGTAGCAGGAACAGCTCCGGTGCGGTGGAGGGTGGCGAAGTTGGAGCGGCAGCGGGGAGGCGCAGGACGGCGTGGTTGAACTGGCTCGGGTACGGACGGCTCGGCCTCGGCTTCAACTACTAGCCGTGGAGGGCATTGCGGTTGAGGTTGCGGTGGACAACGACGTCGGGGTATCGGCTCCGGCGTGATGGAGGAGGGCGGCGGTTGATGGGTGGGATGGGGTGGCGGACGGAAGACGCCGGGGTTTCGCGGCTGGTGGAGAGGTAGTTTTGGCGCCCACGGAGTACGAATGGGGAATCGGACGGGTTGGGGGGAACCATGTTTCGGTCTGGGACGCGCTTGTTTTTGGCTTTTTTGAACAGAAGATGGGACACGCTTGTTTGAAATTTGGGGAAAGTACAAACTTTGCCCCCCTCTTAAATTTCAGACCTACTGCGGGTCGGGGGTAGGATGGTAATCCCAGGTGTCCCAAATACTGGGCGGGAGCGATTTCGGCCGCGCGCATGTGTGCTTAGGCGGCCATTGTGTATGAATGTTTTTCGGATGCAGTTGCGTGGCGTCTAGATCAAGCTACAAACCTACCCCGGATTAGACCTTTGGACGTCGGGCCGGTAGGTTTCACGGGTCAGAGTTATTAGAAAAGTAATTTCCTTGTACTACCAAACATTGGTCTCACGCGGTTTCGGGCGAGTAGAGGCTCTTTTGGCGCTTCGTTCGAAATTTTGAAACACAAGCATTCACGTTTAGAGTACTCTTGAACTATGAGGATTGACCTAAATAGACAACGTTATATTTGACCTTGTATGTTTGAAAACCTCATTAAATTATCCGCTTCTTTTTGAAATTTTGACACTTGAAAATCCTATAACTACGATTATTTTGGAATGGAGGAGCTAAATTTGAATCTATTTTGTACACGACTACATATGCTATTATGTACAAAATCAGAGCAAAGATTGGTGCCCCCATAATTTAGGTATGGTTTACAAATGCCATGATATCAAATTCAAATAATTGAATGGACTTCATGTTGAATTCGATTTTTTTAAACCACCTTAAGTTGAATTCAAATGTATGCTAGTTCATAGGTAGCTATTTATAATGTCCATTGTGTAACTTTCGTATGTATAATGTGCTTTACACACACAACATGAACTATACTCACGTTTATATTTTATTGCTAAAGCGATGCATTGTCTGGAGTTCAAAATACTAACTATGTGGATCAATTGTGTCGAATAATAACATAGACATGCTCAAATTCGATAGAATCTAGATGTCTGATGGATCAATGACCGCTCCTTACGCGAATTGCAAATATCATGATCCCATCCTAATATTTGTATACAATTTATATCTTTAATCAATGTGTAGAGCAGTCTTTTACGTGTAGTTTCACTCTCTATCGGTGGTCTCTCACACATGCTCACACACTCTCTCCCGAGGTCTCTTTCTCGCACACATGCTCTAGATATAACCCTCCCTCCCTCTCGTAACCATTTACAACTGTTTTCACTAACCTTTATCACAAGCACTCTTCCTCTCGCAAACATACACACGCACAATACTCATCGACCTTTTCTATATACATGGACCTGCCTACGTGTCTCATGTACGCACATTATCTTTACACGTGTCTCTCACGCATTGTCTCACACCTCTCTTCCTAATCGACGAGTATGATTCTAGCAGAGCATTCTGTAGGATGCCCCTTAAAGTTAGGTTGGATGAATAGTAATATCAGAGATAAAGGGGTTACCTTAGTCCGAGAACCTAGGGTTACAAATCCTAGCCGGCTTTGTCAGTGGACACAGAGTCCTTCACAATTCTGCTATCTTTGTCTTGTACGACTAGTCTTCCATGGGTCTTCCTAAATGCGTCACGGGCCGACCAATGTGGCGCAAGACGGAACCGAACGAAGGACCTCACCTCGACCCACCGGACCTCACGCGGTGACACACCCTCTGCCCCCATGTCTCATTATCTTCTCACACCCACACATACCAACACAAACACCACACACACAGAAAATTTCTCCTGGTGCCTCTATTCCCTCCCCCCTTGCATATACACACTCAAGGGAATGGAATCTCTTGTCGTGATGTCATATTCGTCTCTCTCTCTCTAGACCACTCTCATTTCTCGTGCTATCTCTCCCACGCCCCCCCGTCGGCCCCTCTATCCATGCCTCTCTTGAATACGTAATACACACACATACCTCTCTAGGCCCCGCCAAATGCATCAACTACACATTCACACATGTTACATCACGTACCCCATTCATCTAAAAAGACCTCTCTTCATGTTTATTTCGCATACATCATTCCTTTTGAATAAAGTGTGGCCAAAAAATTATTTTAGAGTTTCTACATATATACAACATTACAAGGTTATATGGAGGAGTACGAACGCTAATTTGCATTGCATGGTGCCCACAATGATATTTATTCTGCACTGTGAATTTGTATATTTTTATACTATATACAAAGTTAGTCATAATAAAGAGAAACGAAGAGCATCTCTCTCTCCATCGCCTACCCCCCCTGTACGCCCCTTTCACGTATGCACACAAAACTATCTCTAGGTACTCTAAAAGTAAGCCCCCAGAAAATTCACGCATGTTTCATCTTTCTCTCGCGATATATGCAATGACGATCATTGTATTTGAAGCGAAAGCACGATACGTACATTGGACTTCAGAATCCACTCATTATGGTCACCATTTACGTTTAGTGGCTATTATACAGTCACGAGCTCACCGTACAACCAGTACTAGGAAAAGGCCTACTAGTGGCGCACCAGTTTTGCCTACTAATGGCGCACTACTAGTGCGCCACTAGTACCACGCCACTAGTATTTTTTACTAATGGCGCACCAGGCAGTGCGCCATTAGAATAGGCCACGGTGCGCCATTAGTATGCCTCCCAGGGGGGCATATTTACCCATGTGCTTTGCCATACTAATGGCGCACTGCGGGCTGATGCGCCATTAGTATCCTTTGGCATACTAATGGCGCACGTTGGGGTGATGCGCCATTAGTATGTATATTAGGGATTTTTTTTCTTTTCTGATATTTGTACAGATTACAAAATATATTATTGGACAGAATATAAACAGCACCACATAGCAACAGCAGATTCATCGAATACAATAGAATCTTTGGTGCTTGAGAGGGAAGCTTGGTCACTTTACAAAACTGAACCCCCCACACCACCAGTAGAACACAACCATTCTTAAAGCTAAAGTTTTTATGCTTAAAACCTCCTTAAATGGCAGTGCTTAGAACAAGATAGTCCCAAGTCCAGGCCACCTCCCCCTCCCTAGTTACACCGCAACATCCATCCAGACTCAAGTATTCTGACAAAGCAAAATGTGATTTCAAGGTGGGGTAGAAGTAGGAGCGTGAGAGTAACTGTTTTCATTTTCTTCCTTTTTCGTGTTTGTTGTGTGTTGACACTTATCACAGTACCCAAGTGTGTATCAAAGAAGAGAATGCAGCTTGTGGAAAGGATGCCACTGCTTTCTTCAGTTTCAGTCTAAAATTCCACTATTATTGCCTGTAAAAAAGCCTAAAATCCACTAGTATTGCCTCTAAAAAAAGCCTTAAAAGTCCACTATTATTGACAATCAAAATATGATCTGAACTGTAAGGAGTTAACTGAAAAATGAGTGTTAACTGAAGTTTTCCAGTACAAATCATAACTGAAGTTATTCAGAGAATATAGTGACATCAAATGCAGTTATGTAGTCTTAATTCAAACTTAGTTTGTATTGCTGTCAGAGATTCACACATGCTCCCCTAATTATTTTGTCTGTATCTTTAGATTATCTACTTTAGGCACAATCATACACAATTCTGACTGTATTGTAACAATTGTACTCCATCAAAATGTTAAACAGAAAAACACTTTGTGGATAACTTTGTTTTCCTATGACTGAAAACTGAATGCAGAGTTTTTGCTGCCCTTCATCAGAACTTCATAAGAGAGCTGCTCCAATTTTGGTAAAGTTTCTTTGCATAATGCTATGACTTCTGACTAATTAACATAAATTTCGTTCTCATGCAATCAACGAATTCCAACAAAGTCTATTTTATGATTTGTGACTCCGGATGGTCTGAAACTATCACTGAATTTTGTGTTCGGTTTTCAATTTTCTGGAGGCAGACAAAGTTGTAGAGAGGGGAAACTGACTTAACCTCGGGAGGGAGGAAGGAGGAAGGAGGAGAGGTAGCTGGGCGGGGGCGGCCGGTCGCCGGAGGGGTCGGGGTCGGGGTTGGGGTCGGGGTCGGCGGCGGCGTCGAAGGGATGGCTCGAGGGCGTCCGAGCTCGTCCGGGTCCTCGTAGTCGAAGAGGAAGACGGCGGCGGTCCTCCTGGGCGCATCGATTGGTCATGGGGAGGCCGGCGGCCACGTGCTTCGCTGGTCGGTGTGGGGGCGGCGGCGCGGGGTAGCTGCAGTGGTGGGGGCGCGGGGGCGCGGGTGCGGCGGTGCGGGGAAGCTGGAGTGGTGGGGGCGCGGGGGCGCGGGGAGCTGCAGTGGTGGGGGCGGGGGCGCGGGGGCGGCGGGGGTCGGGGAGTTACTGGCGAGGGAGAGGGACGAAGGGGATCTGGTGAGGGAGAGGGAGGAATTAGCTAGGGGGAAACTTACTAATGGCGCACCCCGAAGCGGTGCGCCATTAGAATGTTTTTTTAGATAGCAATGGCGCACCCACGATCAGTGCGCCATTAGAAATCTTTTTTATATATAGCAATGGCGCACCGGCCAGAGGTGCGCCATTAGTAATCTTTTTTCTATATAGCAATGGCGCACCAGCCAGAGGTGCGCCATAATTAATTTTTTTTTATTATTATTTTTTGTTGCATCTAATAAATTTTTAGAAAATGAATATGAATATGAAACAGTAATAATTTTTTATAAAAACAGTAATAATTTTTTGTGACGGTGGAGCGGGCCGGGGACGGTGCGGGGGATGGTGCGGGGGGTCGTCGGCGGCGGTGGAGCAGGCCGGGGAGGGTGCGGTGGGTCGTCGGCGGCGGTGGAGCAGGGGAGGGTGCGGTGGGTCGGCGGCGGCGGTGGAGCAGGGGAGGGTGCGCTGGGTCGGCGGCGGCGGTGGAGCGGGGGAGGGTGCGGGGGGTTGGCGGCGGCCGGTGGAGCGGGGTAGAGGGTGCGGGGGGTGCTCGGCGGCGAGGGGGGTCGGATCTGGCGAGGTGGGATAGCGATCGAGATGGAGGGGGATCGAGATCAAGTGTCCATGAAATATACACTAATGGCGCACCGGGGAACAGTGCGCCATTACTAGTTTAAACTAGTAATGGCGCACTATACACTGGTGCGCCATTAGTAGTTTTGCAAAAAAAAATATAGTAGTGGCGCACTATGAGGCAGGTGCGCCATTACTAGTTAGAACTAGTAATGGCGCACTGTGCCCTGGTGCGCCATTAGTATGTTTGGAAAAAAATAATTTTGTTACTAGTGGCGCACCGTGTGTCTGGTGCGTCATTAGTGTCTTTCACACTAATGGCGCACCAGCACATGGTGTGCCACTGCTATATAGTAGTGGCGCACCACATGTCTGGTGCGCCATTAGTGGCCATTCCATCTATAGCCCTTTTCCTAGTAGTGAACTCTGTATTTGCTCATGACATGACTAGTTGACCAGTTAAACACTCCACGTGGCACCTCTAGTGTTGCATCACATTATCTCACTACCATCGTGCCCACCTGTCGACTTGTATCTACTCTACATCTACACTCTTATAAAATACATAAAATACACTCTTATAAAAAACAGAGTTGGTGATGATGGTGTGCCTGCCATCCTGCAATATAGGCCGTCCGATTTATATCTGACGGATAGGAAAGAAACTATGGCAATTTTGCAAAAAGGTACCCACACACCTCTCCACATTTGCAAATAAGGCCTTCCCTCGTTCATCCTTTTCTCTCACAAGATAAACAAGTCATACAAATGCATCTTGATGTTACATGCAACGCACGGGCATCTTGCTAGTAAGAATGAAAACAAACGACAAAAAAAAATTGGACGGTCGTTCGAAGTCATGACCACGGGCACAGCGGACAAGGTGGCCTTGTATTGGTATGCTGAGCCGTCTGTTTTAACACACAGGAGCTGGTGTGGTGATCATACACACACGCACGCATGCGCACGAATTGCATCCACGCAACACTCACACAAACACATGCACCCACGCACGCACGCAACACTCACACATACACACGCAGCCACGCACGCACGCCACACTCAGACGCACGCACGCAACACTCACACGCACACACGCACGCATGCATGCACACACCAGTACACCACACGACCAACACACACTCTCACGCTCAAGTGCTCAACCTACACGTGCATGCGCACACATCAGGCCCTGACAGACACATACACAACCAGGTGATTCCCGCGCACGGGTTGGAGCCTTGTCGCGCCTGCGTAAATTTGTGTTTATTTGACCTTTTGCCTATGCGAACTGACAGGTGGGACCCACAAGGAACGTGGTCAATTTAACTAGTCAACATGGCGTCACGCAGACTATTTGGCCGGTCAACAGAGTGCAATCCGATGCTGAACTGTGAGCAAGTGACCGTATAATCACCGCAAAACGTATATAGTGACCGTAATCAGCTTATTCTGAAGTTCGGTGACCGTATTACGCTTTTCTCTCTATAGGCCCTCCAAAACTACATCTCTACACGTTCTCGCATGTTACATCTAACAACTATGCAATACAGCACTACTACTACACTCTAACACAATAAATCATATGTGTTTTTAGTTTTACTAGATATCATATTGTTACTTATAATTATTCAGTTTGCATACATTAAAATTGCCTTTGAAATGTATGGCCAGTATCATCTACCGCGCGGGAAAAATCCTGCCCTTTCCTGTTTAATCGGGTTTGTATCGATGGATTGTGCGAAACAGCAAAACTATAGTACTATACAGTACTACAAGTGACAGTTCACTGGGCCGTCGTGTCGTCTACTCCTCCGTCGTAAGAGTGGAGCGCTCGCTTTCATAGATCTTCTAGTCCCTTTCGCCGACATGTGGGACATCAAGCTACCGGGTCCACGTGCCATACCGGAATACAGTGCAGAGCGGCCGAGGTGAAGCACCCCAGTCATGGCGCCGGCGTAGTAATGAGCAATGAGGCGTGAAATCACAAAGCTGCACCTTTCCCGCAGTTAAGTTGGAGGGACGAAGCAACCATCATTTCACTCATTGCTGAATCCGCTTCTCCCTCATCTTCTTCAACTTAACCACGTGTTGCTTCTGCCGTTGTTCTGCCTTATGTGGGACGTAAATCGGCTTGGTAAAGCACTGACACGTGGGACCGCATGTTAGCAAACCGCCAGGACAACGTCCTCCGAAAATAAGAAGCCTAATCCTAGACTTACAAAGGGCTACGTAGCTGCTACGTATACTTTCCATCTAATCTATATATGCCCCACCCCCTGATTTTCAGGTGGGGTGGGCCTAATCCTCTCCTTTAATCCAATCAAATAGTCCCACATCACATCAGTTCGTAACTTTACGTAAACCATTACGTGGATGTAGCATCGCTCAAATAAGAAACCTCCCCCGCCATCCGCGCGGCAAAATCACCTCCTTTTTACTAATCTTGATTCTATAATTTTTTAGATCAATATAATTGAGATTTGTATAGATAGCACACAGGAGCAAAACCAAGTGGTACGGTTAAGGGCATCCACAATGTGTAGCCAAATGTGAAAATAGCTTTTGGCATCGTGGGAACCATTGTGGACGGTGTTGCCAAAGCCAAAAAGATGGAACCGAAGCTCCCTGATTGATTGATTGAAGGAATAGAAAAATGCAACGTCTCTCCTCTTTCTCCCATGCTTGGACGCATGTAGTACATTATAGAGCATAGAGTCTACTCCCTTGTCCCTTCTATCACAAATCACAAAGCAGTGAGGCGTCAAATCACAAAAGCAGAGACGAAGCAACCATCATTTCACTCTTCGCTGACTCCGCTTCTCCATCGTCTTCTTCGAGAAACCATCTCACCGCACTAGTACTCCTAGTAGTACTAGTAAAGGACTTCCTGGATGCAAATAAGGCGGTTGTCTCGGCTTGCAGGCGGCACTTGCGAACGACTTACCGTGGTCTCCCTCAATGGTGTTCTCCGTCGAACGCACTTCGCCAAACCACCCAAAAAAAGATATCGTCGACGTCACCACAATGGGGAAGGAAGTCAAATATAGTTACTACCTCCATTTTTTTTGTACACAAGGCCAGTATATCAAAATTACAATTTGCAAAGGGCCACTAACACTAATCGAGGAAAAATTGATGTGGTTAGCAACCAAGGACATTAATATCCCCTGCATGCATGCGGAAGTGAGAAGGTTGGTTTGCATGGCGCTGCATTAATCAAGCGATGAGGAGTGAGATGGTTAGCTCTTTGGTCTTTGGAGAAAAAACATACGCATTAATTGACACGTGAAACGAGGATTTGTATCGATTAAATCCCGTGAAGGAAAACCCCGCCTTTCTTTTTTAACACTAGTACTCCTAGTACGTACGTACTAATCCTGTTTGGGTCTAGGCCTTGCATTGCCAAACTTCGCCACACATTTTTGCCAAGCTTGCCTAAAGTTTTCAAAATGAGAAGGAGGTACACTTGCGCACGGCTGTCGCGCTCGCACCGCACCCTCACACGGTCGCTCCTGCACGCCGCGGTCGCACCGCACCCTCACACAGTCGCTCCTGCACGCCGCAAACCCAACCAAGGGAACGCACCCTCACTGACATGTGCTGTCGCATGTGAACAAACCAAACTCAGCCATCCTATCGCTGACACATAATTTTCGTTCATAGAGTATGTTTATCCAACCGCATGTTGGGGAGTATCCGTATGGCCCGTGCGGTGGTCTGTTGGGGAAGAAGAAGAGGTGAGGAAGAAGGAAAGAAGGGTTAGGAGACGTAGGATATTCATCCAACCGCCTGAAATGGTAGACTGACCCAAGTCAGGCGACTTGCATAACAAATATATGTTTTTACACAGCAAAAGATCCATAAAAACAACAACATAAAGAAAAACTATCACTGCTCGCGGAAAGAGACGGCCTCGTCGTCTTTGGCTGCCGGTGCGAACCAGCCGTCGCTGCCGACGTGTGTCTCTGCACCGTAGTAAGTGATCTTGCGGCGCACCATGGCTTTCCGGCAAACTAGGGGACGCTTGATGCGGGCTAGGGGATCGAAAGGTGGGGGAATGGGCTGGAGATTTGGTGTGGTTTTAGGGCAGTGGCTGGCGTAGGCCGAGCAGCGAAGGTTCTGGTGTGGATAGTGGTTCCGGTGACGACCGGTCAATCGGTTTTGACTGTACATCGCTCTTGTCGCGTTCGCGTTGCAGCCCGGCACGCTGGACCCTCCACGTCGCTCACCGAATGGAACCGCAGTTGAGAGCAAACCGACGTCCCTCCCCCTCCCCCGCCCGCGTCATTTATTATACCACCACTCCCTCCATTTTATGCAGAGTAAATCAAAACAGAGGGAGTATACTACGGATGAGGATCCCCTGACGTGGCCGAACCCATTGAGTAACTGACATGCGGGGCCTAGCAAGCATGGGGTCCGCCAGTAAGTGACCGAAAGGGAGGGTAAGGCAGGGATACCTACGTCAGAGGATCCACTTCCACAAAGCATACAGGGTCTAATGCGTTTTTCGAGGGTCTAAATGTTAGAGTAATAATATATGACATGCAACTTACACAAAGCAGACATGGTCTAATGCGTTTTTCGAGGCTAACTTTGACCAAATGTTAGAGTAATAATATATGACATGCAACTTACACAAAGCATACGGTCAAATTCGTATGTGAAAGGAGTTTCCAATGATATAATTTTCACATTATACATCTCATGTACTATTAATCTTGTCAATAGTCAAACTGGAAACCATCTCGAGTACAAATCTAGGAGTACGTACGAATCTAACAATATTGATTGGGCGTTGTTGAATGTTGATACCTTTTTGATCAAAGTAGAGATACTTTGACTACACATAAAACTTATATGTAAACTAGAAAGGATAGGGGGAGTATATTGTACGTTCAAAAATGAAACGAACATTGAATACCCTTTATATATGATTTGCGGATGCTATGATCACTGGTTCAAAATTTTGAATCCGCCTTAGGTATCACGTGCCCCCACTCGTTCCCTCTCGATTTCATCTCGGGGTCCGGAGATCTGTTGAAAGGGGACTAGGGTGGGTACATGCGAATGATACTCGGCGGAATGTTCAAATGAGGCATGCGGGCGGATGGACTCGACTGGAGGGCGACATGATCGATGGAGAAGAGGGTTGGAGAGGAATGAGAAATAAGCAAACGCCACATGATTATACTTGAACGGCTCAAATAAACAATAAGTTGTCTCGCTTGGCCTACATAGTGAAAGGCCTAATGCGCAACGCG
The DNA here is from genome assembly GCF_018294505.1 of Triticum aestivum. Classification (NCBI taxonomy): domain Eukaryota; kingdom Viridiplantae; phylum Streptophyta; class Magnoliopsida; order Poales; family Poaceae; genus Triticum; species Triticum aestivum. Next base: position 550,631,225 of record NC_057802.1, read on the forward strand.
GAGCACTGACGCTCGAATATGGCCGGGAAAACAGGGAAACCGACATGTGGGGCACAACCGTCGGGATGACGTAGCGCAGACTAGTCCAATGGAGGAGCTGGCCCACGACCTCCTCGCCACCGACAACCGTTCATGTGGGTCGTTGGGGCCAACAACGGGGCGCAGCTCCAGCACCGCCTCTGGACACGGCGACCGCGGTGAGCGACACGCTCATATCGTCGCTAGACACGGTCGGTTTCAGTGTGCCGAGGGTGGCGTTAGTGCTGTGGCACGACCAACGGTATGTTTGGTTTGTGCCCAAGGTTGCCCCATCAAAGCATTGGGTAGCCAAAATTTTGGTTGAGGTATTGGTTGCCCATGATTTGGCCGACATTGGCAAGAAAAATGAACTAGAGTTGGCTAGAGTTCATTGGCATGCCAAAGAAATGGCAACCATCCAAACAAAGACCAATCTTTGGGTCATGACCAAAATTTTGGTTGAGGTATTGGTTGCCCATGATTTGGCCGACATTGGCAAGAAAAATGAACTAGAGTTGGCTAGAGTTCATTGGCATGCCAAAAAAATGGCAACCATCCAAACAAAGACCAATCTTTGGGTCATGACCAAAATTTTGGTAAGGTGCACTTTGGCCACAATCCAAACACACCCCAACACCCGGCTCGTCGAGGATGCACGGGGCGCCGCGACGCGTCCGCGGAGTGGTGTAGCGCGGCCAACTGCATCCTCTGGACCTGAGACCATGCCGGGTCGTCTTGCTTTTTCAATGACATGCGGGGATCGCATGTGAGCAAAGGGCATCTCCAACGTTGCCACGACCGCAGCTGACTACCCTGGCACACCAAAACCCTCGTCCCTCGCGCCGTCGCGCGGTGCGTTCCTAGCCGGCGCCAGCTGCCCGCATTCATGCCGTCCGTTCGTATGTCGTCGTTAAGAGGCTCGGTGCCCGAGGAACCAACTCCGGCGACTTAATGACGCACCCGGACGCTTGGCCTCACCGGAATGCGCTACTTAAAGCGGCAACGCCTAGCTAACCTCCACACCATAGCGCATCATCCTCCTACCTGGCACCACATCTGCCATGACCGCAAGTGCGAACGCTCTGCGGGAGAGCTTGTCTTCGGGGATGAAGCTCGAGGTCGCCGCCCTCGCTCAAGTCGCCTCCCGCGACGCAATAGCGACGTAGCCGGACGCGGACGCGACCGCACAAGCAGTGGCCACGCTGGCGGCCGATGATGGGAGCACCGTCAGCCACGCGTCCTACTTTCCGCCGTCCAACGTCCGGCACCGCCGAGGTCGGGGACTCCTCCGAGGATGAGTACGGCATGGGAGGCGGCAGGGCATGGTGTGCCAACTGGCCGGTCCGTATCCCGTGTTCTACTCTTCCTCGCCGGAGACCGCACCTTCACTTCACGGGTCTTGAACCCCGCCCCCGTACATAGAGATCGCAGATGGAGGACGTCGGTCGCCGCCGTAGAATAGGTTTAGGGTCGGGTTTCTTTTATTTTTCTGTCCTATAAAAGTTCAAAATGTAATGAAAATCTGCCGTGTTTGCATTAATCTCGGCCGGTGTATATGAACTTTCACAGTAATAAACATATTTTAGGAGTACTAGCAAGATGCCCGTGCGTTGCACGGAAGATAAGGATCTTGTGGGAGAAAAGGATGAACGAGGGAAAGCCTTATCCGCAAATGTGGAGAGGAGTGCGGGTAAATTGTCATAGTTTCCTTCCTATCCGTTAGATATAGATCGGACGGCCTATATTGTAGGATGACAGGCACACCATCATCACCAACTCTGCTTTTTATTGAACCGAGACAAATCTAACATGCGAAGTAAAATAAACACATAGGGTCTATACATACACAAATTATCTTGGGCACTCCAATAGTACGTCCACTACACATTCACGCATTTCACATCTTTCTACATCTACGGGAATCTACGAAAGGGTTAACGTAAATTGCCTCTCTCTCTCTCCTCCCCTGATTTTCATGGTGGTGGGCCCCTCCCTCCCGCCAATCTACAATCAACAGCTCATACGTTTCACATTACGTTAATTACGTAACTGGGATTACGTAGGTGTAGCATTACTCGTCCTAAAAAACCCAACTAAGCCAACCTCCCAGCATATCGCGCGGGAAAAGACCCGGCCGCGCCGTTTTAGTCGGGATTACCGGATTACTAGTAGTAGTATCGATGGATCGCGCGAAGCAACAAATTTTTTTTTGGGGCGAAGCACCTAGTTTATAAGGAAAAAAGGCGGTACACTCACAGCACTCCTGTCGTGGTCGCATTGCACCCCACACACGTTCGGTCCTGCACACGGCTCACGCAAACGGAACGCGCTTCGGCTTGCCTCTTCACTGACATGTGGGACTGCACTTGGAGAAACCGACCATGTGCCAAACTCCCCCCGCCCACCGCGCGAAAATCCTCCCCCCCCCCCACACACACAAAAATTCCCCCCAAATCCGATTCAACCGCCCTTCGGCCAACTAGCCAATAATATTCTCCAAACCCCCTCCCCCCTGTCCCCCTCCACTCCATTCGCTCCGCCAAAGCAGCCCTCCCCGCCGCGCCGATACGTCGGCGCCGCGGTTCGGTGATCCTCTCGCTCCCACAGTACGCTCTCGTAGACTGCCGTCCTCTAGCCGCGCCGCCACCACTGGCTACGTTCTTCTGGAGGCGCACGGCGGTCAGCGCCGCCACCGCTGGCGACGTTCGTGTGGAGACGCACGGCGGTCAGCTTCTCCCACGGTACGTGCATTCTAGACTGAGGCCCCGTTCATGTCGGTGTAGCGCTGAATGTTAGCTGATAGACGTTGTTAATCTCACTGTTTGCCGAAGTAGTTTACTATCAATATGCGTATAAACTTAGCAACGTGGTCAACGACCGACATGCATCTAAAGTGGACCCAGCTGCAAACTTTGGAAAATGCCACTGCAATTTGCAAACTTTGAAAAATGCCACTCCAGACTTCGAAAAATGCCACTGGAAATGGCATGAAATGGCATTTTTCAAAGTTTGGAAATTGCAGTGGCATTTCTCAGAAACATCAGATTTGGAGTGGCATTTATCAAATTAACCCAAAACAAAAATAACTGGGCGAGCTGCTGGGTCCCTGGTGTCAGCCGCTTGTTGTGCAACTCTCTCGTTTATTGACTACGTGGACAATGGCATGGGACCTAGATGTCAGAAATCCATTAGGAAGAGCCATTTTTTTATTGGATTGAAATAAGGAGGCACTTGCTTGCGTACTGCCATGACCTTGGCGGGTCCCTGGTGTAATCCTCTCCACGTACAATCATCTCCTGATTGTGTACGCGTCAACTTGGTAGGCCCACAAGTCAGCCTCTAAACCCGTGGAGGACAAATACAACCCATTTAAAAAAATAACAGCCCATTCCATACGTTCAAACGGAAAGTTCAACATTCAGAGCAAAGTAACAGGTCTGATCCACATATAGAGTACTGAACTTCCACGTTGACAACCATCATAGCCAAGTTAACTATCTACTCCCACTAATACTCTAGTAGCGTACGAGTACTAACTTACTCTTAGCTAACTAGACGATGCCGGCCGCCATCTACGGTACACGCTAAACGCCGGCACCGGCGTCCTCCGCCTCGCCTCGGACTTGCCAGAGGTGCGATAGGGCGCGTTGCTCGCGTTGCCGCGCGTTGGCCCTTTCCATGCCGGCGTGGTCCACCGAAGCTTCGGCTTCTAAGCGGGAAACCCACTTGACAAGCTGGTAGTAAAAATCGGCGTCGCGAACGCGTGCGTGCCCGATAGCCTCCAGGGCTATTTGCCGGGCGCCGGCCTCCACATAGTCGGCCCAGGTGCGGGCGCTCTGCTCGCGACTCAGAGCGTCGGTGCGCTGCTGCTCCATGTCCCGTTGGCGGCGCAAATCGGCGATACGCTGCTCCTCCGCCAAGCAGTCGCGCTCCAACAACTCCTGCTCCTCCGCCGAGGCGGTCGCGCTCCAACAAGTCCTCGATCTCCGCATTTCCATCTAAAGACCGATAGAATGCCTCCTCCCTCCGTCTGCCTTTCGGTGAAAAACTGAACACTAGTTCCGGTGGTGACCCCCTCCGGCCTTGCCTATCACGGACGGGCGGGGGCATGGCAGACGTGGCGAGAGCGAGGATAAGTGGCGAGCGACGTCGGGCCGGTGGGGGCTTATGAGGATAGGGCGAGTTGGCTCACGGTGCCACCATAGAAAGGCCGGGAAACAATACTTATAGGCGGAAGGTAGCGCGACGGTCATTGGAATTCAATGCATAATTAAGCAGGCATGGCTTATCGTGTCAGCTTGCCGTGGAAAACTAGAGAAACTGAAATTCTGACTGTGTCGTCCCGTCCCGTCCGTGCTGGGTCGCACGCCGGCATGACGGTCAAACGAGTGCACTCGAATCATCTCCCTCCTTGTCAATAATGATTCCATGGATTTAAAAGGCCCGCAAAAATTAAAGCGCATCTGGGGTCGGCTCGGTGGTTGCCTCCATCTGCTTGGAGCTCTATGTCTCATGGGGATCAGCCTCCCGCATCTGCTCCAATATCGGCAGATCTTTGCCTGGTTCTCCTTGGTCCATCGTGAAACTGACGAATACTAGGAGACCACTGAAAGGAAACACAATCGCAATGACAATGAAACAAAAAAGAGAGTGAGGATCGGTTACTGCTTTGCAAAAGTTATTTTTTTTTCTCTGAACGAAAATATACCAACATCACGGATCCGCTTACCTTCCCTTCGTTCGGAGAGAAGAACAGTGGCAGATGCGAGTGTTGCCTTTCTTGAAGACGGTGAGGGAGAAGGGGATTCAGCAAAGAGTGAGATGATGGTTGCTTCGTCCGTCAAACTTAGACTGCGGGGAGGTGGGGTTTTGTGATTCGACGGCTCGTTACTGCCGCGCTACGACCGGGGTGACTCTCCGCCTGCATTCTGCCTTCTAATTTGGTGGATGGCATTTGGGCCCGCGCGCCCAATGGCCCGCATGTCGGTGAACAAATGTATAACGGCATTCAGTAGAGGGAGACGTTTCAATGACCTAGGAGGAGCCAGAAGCGGTAGAGTGTCTCCACTGTACTAGTAGTAATTGTTTTTCTGGGTAGCTGTAGAGTGTCTCCACTGTACTAGTAGTAATTGTTTCTCTGGGCCCAAGACAAAACATCCCATCCACACTAGTAAATAGTAAAATCAATTCAAAAGCCCATATATTTACTGAATGAGAGGCGCTACCCACACCCAGCACACCGCCCCCCCAAAAACCTGGGTTCTCTTCTTCCTCCTCGCTCCCACCCACCTCACGTCAGCTCGCTCCACTCGTACCCCCAAATTCCTCACCTCACTCCTACAGAAAACCCCAGCTCCCCTTGTTCCTCACTCCTACAGAAAACCCCCAGCTCCCCTCCTTCTTCGCTCGCACTACAACTAGGCTCGTCATTCGTTACTCTGCTCAAATTCGTGAGCGCGACGCGACGCCCTCGAGGAAAATGGAGTCGGCTGACCCCAGTGCCAAGAAGATGAGGCTCCCGCCAGCGGCGACGCCTGTTGTAGATCCCGCACCCGGCAGCGCAGGGAGAAGCGGCAACCCCGCCCCCACCGGATCCCAGGAACCCGTAGAATCTCGGGTGGACCACATCAGCGATCTCCCGGACGCCGTCCTTGGGGAGATCATCTTGCTTCTCCCCACCAAGGATTGCTGCCGCACCCAAGTCCTCTCAATTCGGTGGCGCCCTCTATGGCGCGCCGTGCCCCTTAATCTCGACTGTCGTCAGCTATCTCTCTTCAATGATTTTGAAATCCCCAGAGCCATCATCTCCTCCCACCAGGGCTCCGTTCAAAGCCTCTGCATCCCGTCATGCTACCTGAGCAAGCATACCATGCCCTGCACGGTGGACGCCTGGCTGAAATCCCCTGAATTCACAGAACTACACCTGCTTGAGTTCTACTATTCCCCTGGAAATCACATACCACATACCGAACGCCATGAACTTGTGCCCTCAGCACCGATGTCCATCTCGCGGTTTTCGTCCTCTCTCCACACCGCCACCTTTGCGCTGTGCTACCTACCAGACAATCTGGTACTAAACCTTCGACTCCCATTTCTCAAGAAACTTTCACTTGTGCGGGTTCGTATATCGGAGGCCTCATTGCACAGCATCATCCACTCCAGTTGCCCTGCGCTGGAGTGCTTGGTGCTTGTTTTCACAGTTAGAATCGGTTGTCTCCAAATAAAGTCGCCTAACCTTGTAAGAATTGGAATTTCTTTTGACGGAAGGCAGCTCATCATCCAAGATGCCCCTTCACTTCAAAGGTTGATCCTTGATTCTAGTTATTCACCGTTGCAAATAACCGTCCTCTCTGCGCCTAAACTGGAGACCTTGGGTGTAATACATGATCTCTGTGCTCATTTCAATATGGTGTTTGGCTCCACAGTTCTTCAGGTACTTTATATTATCATCTACACTTGTAACCATAAGCTGCATTTTAAATTTCTGCGCATAATTTATATATCATCTTGGAGTACACATTTTGTACTAATATTATGTTCTATGCTCAATGAAGAGTTTCTCCATGGATGGCCTATCAATGGTGCTGGATTCTGTCAAGATCTTATATATCCAAATGAATAGTTTTGATCTGAACAAGATTATTGGCTTGCTGCAATGCTTTCCATGTCTGGAGAAGTTGTATATAAAGGTGATAATTTCACGCACATTGGAAGCCCGCATATAGTGTACTAGAATTAACCGTTCAGCTGTTGCTCTTTCGACACTCTTCTTTTAGACCTTAACTGTTTTCAATCTTCATGTCTATTTAGGCAACAGGACGGGGTAAGAAAGTTATAACCAATCGGTGGATTCGTAAGCATCGGGATTTTCTCACTTCTCATGAGATTCGATTGAAGACAATAACGCTAGAACGATATGTAGCCAACCGTGCAAACACAAGATTTGTCACATTCTTCCTGCTGAATGCGAGGTTACTATTGTCCATCAGGCTTAAGTTTATCAGCAGCATGGTTTTGACGGATGGGTATGTCGAAGAGCAAAAAAAGGAGTTTCAGGTGGGCAAAAGAGCTTCTGAACGTGCCGGGCTTCTATTTACAACATATTGTGGTCATAATCCAGTAAATTTTACGATCCAGGATGTTCATTCTATGGACCTGACCGATCCATTTGACTGTGACTGCCGAAAACAGTGCTGGAGTTAGATGTTGTTGCCCTTTTCAATCTGGTTTTTTTGTAAACCTGATGAACAATTAACCCTCGTGCTTTTGTACAGTTTGTAAGCTGGAGTTAGATGTTCCTGCCCTTTTCAACTCGGCTGTGACTGTCATATTTTCTTTGAAACAAGGCAAATGGCTTGCCATTCGTTTAATTTAGAGTGAAATATTGTAACAAATCCCAACCAAGGGAAATAACATCACTCTCGCCGGCTGCTTGAGCTCACTGTGCATTACAGAAGCCAAGTGATTAGCCCCCACCAGCACCCACAAACTTATTTCGAACTAGCACATCAAATGGGTTGTAAATTTTCATAGGAAAGGCTGCATGACCGTGACAGGTTTGGATTCTGACATTTGGGACCCGCGAGGAAATAGCCTATCCAAGGTGGTGTCGACTTACAAGCCAGACAACAAACGATTCTGCCTACCAGCCGTTGGATTGACATCCAACATCTGTCGTGTATCTTCTATCTCTTGTCTTCTTCTTCCCCCAGCCGCCCAAACCAAACCACCCCGTCGGCTCCGCCTGCTCCCGCCTCCCATGGCTGGCTGCACCTCCGCCGCCCTACTGTACGTACCCTTCAACGTTGGCCAGTCCCTCCCTCTATTCCCCCACACGTCCTGTTATTCTCCGATGACGTCAGCCCCAACACGCACCCGCGCCCGAACCAGTCAACCCTCGTACTCCCCTCCGCCTGCGACTGGACCGGCGCATCTTCAACGGTCCTGTTCGTTCCGTCCGAGGCCTCGCCGTCGTCCTCCGCCTTGCGGCCTTGGTTCGCTCGCCATGCGCGGTGCGCCGCCCTCTTGCGTTGTCAACGTCGTCAACAACCGAGAGGAACAAGGAGATGACTGTACGTGGAGAGGATAGGGACCCACCAGCGTCATGGCAGTACGCAAGCAAGTGCCTCTATAGTACAAGCCCAAAAATATGGTTCCTCCTAATGGTTGGACATCTAGGGCTCACGCCATTGTCAACGTAGTCAATAAACAAGAGAATTACACTACGAGCGGCTGACACCAGGGACCCAGCAAGTCGCGCAGTTTTTTTTAGGAACAAGCTGTTGTTATTTATACAAGTTTTAGCGACGGATCAGGGTAACAACGGGGCTGTGCGGGGGCTGTGGCCCGTCTAGCCAGGGTTTTATTTATGTTTACCACATCATGAGCCCAGTTGTGTTTTTTTCTTGTTGAAAATGGCTAGCCCAGTTCTATTTTTTTAAAGAAATACCCAAACAAGGCCTACTTGCTTTATCGGCCTTGCTGGGCTGCAAATCTTTCAAGACGAGGAGAGTTTCATTCGGTTTGCCCAGAAATGGGTTGTACATTTTTAAAGCACATCAAACCGGGAATTAGTTTCAATTTTTTTCATTACAAGATCTTAAATTCCATTGATTTTTATGCGTGGAAAATTATTTGGATTTTATATTTATATAAATTATTTTTCAAAATAGTTTGAATGTGAATCGATATTTCTGGATTAAAAACAGTTGACCGCACCGAAATATGCAAAATTTTGTATACTTTTTAACCGTGGCCACAATATGGGGTGTAATGCTAACAAAAAGAAGATGGGCTCCAAAAAATTCTTAAGAATTAGCAAATGGGCTGTACATTATTAGAAATAATGGCAGATGGGATGTATGCTGTTTTCCACAGATTTGAGGCTGACTTGTGCGCCTACTACAGGTTGACGCGTATGCTTTCATAAAAAAAGGTTGACGCACACGCAACGCCCTGTCAACTTAGTCAACACACGAGAGCAGTGACTGTTGGATGTCCATCCAACGGCTGTCGTGCTTCTTCAATCTCTGCTCTTCATGCTCCAGCCGCTCAAACAAGCGCCGGCGGGACTGCCTGCTCCCTCCTCCCGCGGCCGGCTATGCTCCCGCGCAGGCCTCACGGCCCCACCGTACTCCCATCGCTGGCCTAGCCATCCCTCTACTCACCCACACATGTTGTTATTCTCCGGCGACGGCAGAACCAGTAACCCGTACCCCCGTGGGAAAACTGCCGAGTATTCCCTGGCTCCGTGTCGTTCCCTTCCTAGGCCTCGCTGTCGTCCACCGCCCTGGTGCTCTCGGCGCGGCCTGGTCAACGTGGTCAATGAACGATATCCATCGGAAGTGGACTGTATCTGGAGAGGCTGACAGCTGGGTCCACGGCCGCACGCAAGGAAATGCCTCCTTATTACGCGCAAAATAATGATTCCTCCACCTGACAGCTAGGACCCACAGGAAGGGCCTCTGTATTTCGTGAAAAAAACGTTCCCCTGCTGACAGGTCGGACCCACCAGCTATATCTTCGTACGCAAGGAAGTGCCTCCTTATTACTCCCAAAAAAAATGAATACCCCCTGCTAGCTGGGACCCACCATATTGTTGGGCTGACTTGTGGGCCTACTAAGTTGACGGGGACGGAGGGCTTTGTCAACTTAGTCAATACTCCAGTGACCGTATGATGTCCATCCAACGGCCATAGTGCTTCTTCAACCTCTGGTCTTCTTGCTCCAGCCGCCCAAAGCAGCGCCGGTCGTGCCGCCTGCTCCTGCCTCCCGTAGCCGGATGTGCTACTGCGGAGGCCTCACCGCCCCCATACTACTCCCACCACTGGCCAGGCCATCCCTCCACTCACCCACACCCCCTGTTATTCTGCGGCGATGGCAGCCTCACACCGCAGCCGAACCAGTGAACGCTCGTACTCCTCTCCGCGTGGGCATCCACTGCCGCGTCTTGCCCGGCTCCGCGTCGTCCCCTTCCTAGGCCTCGCCGTCGTCCACCGCCGTGGTGCTCTCGGCGCGGCGTGGTCAATGTGGTCAACGACCGACTTCCATCGGAAGAGTACTGTACGTGGAGAGGCTGACAGCTGGGTCAACGGCAGCCGCAAGGAAGTGCGTCCTTATTACGCGGAAAATAATTATTCCTCCACCTGACAGCGGGGACCCACCGGACGGGCCACCAATATTTTGTGAAAAAAATTGTTTCCCCCTGACTGCTGGGACCCACCGGACGGGCCACCGTATTTTGCAAAAAAACGTTCCCCCCGCTGTCAGCTCGGACCCACCAGAAGTGCCTCCTTATTACGCACAAAAAAGTGAATACTCCCCCGGCTAGCTGGGAACCGGCTAGCTGGGACCCACCTTGGTGGGAGGCTGAGTTGTGGGCCTACTAAGTTGACGGGGACGAAGGGCTTTGTCAACTTAGTCAATATGAACGATACTAGCTCCAGTGACCGTACGATGTCCATCCAACGGCCATAGTGCTTCTTCAACCTCTGGTCTTCTTGCTCCAGCCGCCCAAAGCAACGCCGGTCGTGCCGCATGCTCCTGCCTCCCGTGGCCGGCTGTGCTGCCGCCGAGGCCTCACCGCCCCCTACTATTCCCACCGCTGGCCAGGCCCTGCGGCGACTGCAGCCTCACACCGCAGCCGAACCAGTGAACCCTCATACTCCTCTCCGCGCGGGCTTCCACTGCCGCGTCTTCCCCGGCTCCGCGTCGTCCCCTTCCTAGGCCTCGCTGTCGTCCACCGCCGTGGTGCTCTCCGCGTGGCGTGGTCAACGTGGTCAAGGAACGACTTCCATCGGAAGAGTACTGTACGTGGAGAGGCTGATAGCTGGGTCCACGGCCACAGCCCAGTTTTTTGTGATTTGCCAAGTAAGTCGCTTTGTTAGGCCTGTTGGGCTGCAAATCTTTCAAGACGAGGAGAGCTTTCATTCGGCTGGCCGAGAAAATGGCCCATCAGTAATGAGAAATGGGCTGTACATTTTTAAAACACATCAAACCGGCAATTAGTTTCAAATATCTTTTTTTTCATTTCAAGATTTTAAATTACATTAATTTTTATGCGTGGAGAATTTGTTGGATTTTATATTGATATACATTTATTTTTAAAATCAGTTTGAATGTGAGTCGAAATTTCGGGATTAAAAACAGTTCGGACCGCACCGAAATATGCAAAATTTCGTATAATTTTTTAACCGTGGCCACAATATGGGCTGTAATGCTAACAAAAAGAATATGGGCTCCAAAAAAACCTTAAGAATTAGCAAATGGGCTGTAAATTATTAGAAATAATGGCAGATGGGTTGTATGCTGTTTTCCACAGATTTGAGGCTTTCCTAAAAAAAGGTTGACGCACAAGCACTGACTGTTGGATGTCCATCCAACGGCCGTCGTGCTTCTTCAATCTCTGCTCTTCCTGCTCCAGCCGCTCAAACAAGCGCCGGCGGGACTGCCTGCTCCCTCCTCCCCGCGGCCGGCTGTGCTGCCGCGCAGGCCTCACTGCCCCACCGTACTCCCATCGCTGGCCTAGCCATCCCTCTACTCACCCACACCTGCTGTTATTCTCCGGCGACGGCAGACGAACCAGTAAACCCTCGTACAGTCGTACTCCCCTCCGCGTGGGAAACAACTGCCGAGTCTTCCCTGCCTCCGTGTCGTCCCCTTCCTAGGCCTCGCCGTCGTCCACCGCCGTGGTGCTCTCGGCGGCGTGGTCATGTGGTCAACGACCGACTTCCATCGGAAGAGTACTGTGCGTGGAGACGCTGACAGCTGGGTCCACGGCCGCAGCAAGGAAGTGCCTCCTTATTACGCGCAAAATAATTATTCCTCCACCTGACAGCGGGGACCCACCGGACGGGCCACCGTATTTCGCGAAAAAAACGTTTCCCCCCTGACTGCTGGGACCCACCAGCTACACCTTCGCACGCAAGGAAGTGCGTCCGGGCAAAAAAACAAAACGATTCGCCCCCCCCTGACTGCTGGGACCCACCAGCTACATCTTCGCACGCAAGGAAGTGCCTGACAGTCGGGACCCACCTGGTCGAAGCGTACGTAGCGTTGTCATTCTGGTCGCGAACGTGTACGTACATATATACTGGTGGATGTAGAGGCGCGCACGTGTCGTAGTAGAGGCGCGCACGTAGCATGTACACATACGTACAGCGGCCAGGGTGCAAGAAAGAAAATACGGCCACGTATGTGTACATACGGGCGGAGTCTCGAACGCCTACAAGCGCATACGTACGGCGAGGGCTCGTTGACATGGCTGGGTCGGAACGGAGAAACAGCGTCGTCGTCGTGTTCCTGGGGAGGCAACGGAATGCGTCGTGTTCATGGGGAGGCAACGGAATGCGTCGTGTTCATCGAGAGGCAACGGAACGCGTGGGAGCCAACCGGCTGGGTCGGAACGGAATGCGTGGTCGTGTTCATCGGGAGGGCTTGGACGGAACAGGCGATGGAAATGAGGCCTGGCGTACCGCAGAACAGAGGAAACGGCCTTGTGTTCGACCGGCCACGTTCGAAATGGGATCCTGTTCATCGGGAGGGGTCTGGCGTACCGCAAAAAGGACGAAACGGACCTCCTACGGTCGAAACGGGGGTCCTGTTGATCAGGAGGGGTGTGGCGTACTGCAAAATGGACGAAACAGACCTCCTACGGTCGAAACGGGGGTCCTGTTGATCGGGAGGGGTGTGGCGTACCGCAAAACGGACGAAACGGACCTCCTACGGTCGAAACGGGGGTCATGTTCATCAGGAGGGGTGTGGCGTACCGCAAAACGGGACTCCACGGGATACTGTTCATCTCCACCGTCAACCTCCTCCAGCGTCCACGGGCTACCGTCGACCTCCTCCAGCCTCCACGGGCTCCTGTTCATCTAGCCTCCACCGCGCGCTACTCCACCGGCTCCTGTTCAACCACCCCTCCACGGGCACCCCTGCACCGTCTACTGTTCATCCAGCCCTCCACACCACGGGGTCCTGTTCAACCACCCCTCCACGGGCACCCCTCCACCGTCTACTGTTCATCCAGCCCTCCACACCACGGGGTCCTGTTCATCCAGAGGCAACGCCACCGCTCACTGTTCATCCAACCCCCCCCCCCCGCAACGCTCACTGTTCATCCCAGAGCAGCATCGATCGGCTTCAGTTAGCAGCAGTAGCGAAGGAATCGCTCGATCGGATTCAGTTAACAGCCATCGATCGATCGCTCGGGTTCAGTAACGCGTAGCCTGCAGTGCAATCGCTCGGGTTCAGTTAGAGCCCAACGCCTCGCTCGGGTTCAGTTAGAGCCAACGCCTCGCACACACGCGCGTACGTGTACGAGAGAAACGCGCATCGCTCGGCCCCTGACCTCCCACCGTAACCGGGAACTCCCCGAAATTTTCCTCGCCCTCGCTTCTACCACGGTTTTTTCCGTCAAGGACGGCCCAAAGAATGTCATGCAGCTGCGTCTCCGGCCCACCCAGGACGAAAAGCCCATTTTCTATCATGATTTTTTGTCATGGAAGTAGGAGCCCACCACATCTATGATGATACCGGGTTTTGTCACAATTATCGTCATAGAAGTGTCATATGTATGACAGAAAAAAATTCGTTCGGCCCAAAATGACACGGATGTGTCTTTTTTTGTAGTGACGCTACCTGTACATCTACCATCGGGATTAGTTTTCGACCTGAATAATTGTTATTTGGTGCCAGCGTTGAGCATGAACATTATATCTGGATCTTGTTTGATGCGAGACGGTTATTAATTTAAATCAGAGAATAATGGTTGTTCTATTTATATGAGTAATATCTTTTATGGTCATGCACCCTTGAAGAGTGGTCTATTTTTGTTGAATCTCGATAGTAGTGATACACATATTCATAATGTTGAAGCCAAAAGATGTAGACTTGATAATGACAGTGCAACTTATTTGTGGCACTGCCGTTTGGGTCATATTGGTATAAAGCTGTAGCGACCCGACCTCAAATGGTCAAGTCTCTGTGTTTCAGTGTCAGCCCTGGATCGGTAATGCTGACACACATAGTACTCGAAGGATTTAAAACAGAGTAGCAATCACACACTTATTACATCGAATGTCTCAAAAGAGAACTTATTACAATAATATGACTTAAGGCCATCTAACACGATAACAGCGGAAGGCTTGGAAGATAAAGCGAGTCCATCAACTCCAACGGCATCACTGAGTGAAAGACCACGACCTAAGGCACCTTACTCGTCGTCTGAAAAGTCCGCAACATAATACGTTGCAGCCCGAAACGGGTCAGCACATGGAATACGCTGGCAATGTAACACAAGAGAGTAATGAACAGAATAAATGCTATCACTACATGCATATATGGCTGGTGGAGGCTGTATGGTTAATATGTTTTGCGAAAAGCCAATTTTTTCCTACAACAAAGGAATAAATTTATTTAACTATCATGGTAGTTGTTAAACATTGAGAATGTTCCTCCAACTCAATCCCAATTAAGCATCATCATTAAACCCAATCAATTTAAATTAAGAGTGATGAGATCCACATGATAATCCAAGAACCAGATACTCAAGATGTCCATAACCGGGGACACGGGTAACCATGATTAGTTTATACACTCTGCAGAGGTTTGCGCACTTTTCCCCACAAGACTCGAATACATCCATGGTCGGAGATTCGAGACACGGTCTTTCTGAAGCATTAAGTCTCTACTCTGGATAGACCGTACCACCTACAACCCACTACATCTGCTAGTCTACCTCTTCAAGAGCTTCACGCAACTTACTCAACTATGCCAGAGCCCATGGCTTGTGGCTGCACATGGAACTTTCTAGCATGAATAATCTTATGATCCCTTTGAGCCTGGGTGGCGGGCCGTAGGATGATCACACGGGTCCTCCGGGATATCTTAGGACAACACTGGATTCTCCAGGTGCCCGCAAGAAATCCACCTAGATGTGTATTTAAGTTGCCACCTTAAGTTGAACCATTAGTTTAACAAACTCACATCTGTCATGAACTTCACTCAAACCCAAACCACGTCTACGAGCATAGCATAGCAATATAAACAACGTAGAAGTAACTCCCATAGGTTTGATAATAAACAGGTGAATAGGTACTACCTCATCTACTTCCCAAAACCCACAATTTAATCAGATCCTAACCATGCAATTGTTTGAGAATTGATCTAATGCAATAAAACTCGGTAGTAAAGAGGTATGATGAAAGTGTTACTTGCCTTGCTGATGATCCGCGAAACCTAGAGATTCGTAGTAGCACGCTTCGCACTCCGGGTACTCTATCGCCAACAAACAAGCATACAATAAGCACACAACTAGAAACACGGGTAAAACTCAAATAAGAGATCTAACCAGAAAGTTCAACTTAAGAACTCCGGTTTGCAAAAAAATCAAATCGAACGAAGCAACAGAAGTCAAACTGCGAAAGAAACAAGATCCGTTTACTAATCTGGACTAAATTCAAATTTTACAGTAGCAAAATCTTGTTCGAGTTGGTGAAACAGAAAGAGGGCTTCGAGACGAAGATCTAGGCGCTTGAATTGCCTGATTCCGATAAACGAGCGAAAAGGTAAACTAAAACGAAAATCGGATCAGAAATCGCGATCGAAAATAATCGCAGAAAAACCCTGGAAAAAGAAAACTGACGAACAGGCTAACAAACGAACGTTCACTGTCTGTGGTTAACGAGTGAAAACCGTTCGTTAAAATGAACGTACGAACGGGCATTCACTAAATAACTAAACCAAAAAAACCGATCTAAAAAATAAAAAAAGGGATCTAGGGTTTCCAAAAGCCGATGGGTTTTCTCACGAAAACCGACGGCGGCGGCGACTACCTCCGGCGGTCGGCGGGACGGCGGCGGCGGCGAGCAGCTCTGGCGGCGAGGTTGGGGGGCGGCGGCGAGGCGGTGGCGGGCGGCAACAGCGGCGAGGCGGCGGCGGAGGTGGATCGGGGCGGCGGGGCTAGGGTTTGGCAGGGCTGGCGACTTGGGCCTCGGGGGTCGCGGGCCTCGCCTTTTAAAGCCGCCCGGGCGCAGTGTCCCGGTCGGACACGGCCCGGTAAGTCGGTTGACTTTTTTTTTAAAATAATTCCGCTCAGAAAAACGAATAAAAGAAATACTAAACGGACTCCAAAAAATCCTTAAATAAATTTTCCCCGTCCTCTAAAAATCTACCGGACAAGGTGAACATTTATTTGGGCCTCTAATGCAATTTTGAAAAACGCATATTTTTCCTAATTCAAAAAAATAGCGGTAAAACTCCGAATAAAATTCTTATTTGATTTTAATATTAAATCTCCAATATTTCTTTATTTTGAGGTAGTCATTTTATCCCCTCTCTTTTATTTTCATAAAAGAAATATTTGAAGAGAAAATAATTAAAATCAAACGATCCTCTTTTCAAAATTTGAGAAAACTCAAATATGAAAATAACGAAATCCCCAACTCTCTCCGTGGGTCCTTGAGTTGCGTAGAATTTCTAGGATCAAGCCAAAAATGCAATAAACTATGATATGCAAATGATGATCTAATGCATAACATTCCAAATTGAAATTTTGGGATGTTACAAACCTACCCCCCTTAAGATGAATCTCGCCCTCGAGATTCGGGTTGGCTAGAAAATAGGTGAGGGTGATCTTTCCGTAGGTCTTCCTCTCGTTCCCAGGTGGCTTCCTCCTCGGTATGGTGGCTCCACTGAACTTTGGAAAACTTGATAACTTTACTGCGTGTGACTCGGCTGGCAAACTCAAGAATCTTGACTGGTTTCTCCTCGTAGGTCAAATCTCTATCCAACTGAATCGCTTCCAATGGCACTGTATCTCTCAAAGGAACACTACTAGGAAAAGGCCGACTAGTGGCGCACCAGTTTTGCCTACTAATGGCGCACTACTGGTGCGCCACTAGTATTAAATACTAATGGCGCACCACTGGTGCGCCATTAGTATCTGGTATACTAATGGCGCATCAAGCCATGCGCCATTAGTATATCCCACCGTGCGCCATTAGTATGCCTCCCAGGGGTCCATATTTACCCATGTGCTTTGCCATACTAATGGCGCACTGCGGGGTGATGCGCCATTAGTATCCTTTGGCATACTAATGGCGCACGTTGGGGTGATGCGCCATTAGTATGTATATTAGGATTTTTTTTCTTTTCTGATATTTGCACAGATTACAAATTATATGATTGGACAGAATATAGACGGCACCACACAGCAACAGCAGATTCATCGAATACAATAGAAGATTAGTCTCCGAATACAATTCATCATATTAGTCTCCGAATTCAAAAGACCGAACAAAGATAGAACATTACAAGTCTCGAGACCGCGAGTAGCGAGTTTGTCTTCACATTACAAGTCGATATCGATCATCTAAACTACCATCACATAGAAGAGAGTTGCGGTCATCACGATGAGCATCATCGCGATGAAACTGGTCTTCATCCGGTTCCTCCAACGCTCCCTCCTCTCTCCCACTAGATAGCACGCGTATCTAGATTCCGCCTCCGCCCTAGTGGTGTACCCTTTGTAACTGTTACCGCTGAAACGGTGAACCTGTCTCCGACACTCCTCCCAGTCGTCGTAGACTCCGGGAACCTTACCCTTGTACACGACATACGACGGCATCTCTATGCACTAGCCAAACAACAGACAATACATAAGCAATATATAAGTATGCAACAAAAGGATCGGAAGAGAAAAGCAAGACATTAATAGCACGATTCATGGTCCTACTAATAAATAGCATCGATTACATCTAAGTTGAACGACTGTCCAAACCAAAGAGACATACAAGTTCATTAAAGTTTAATTACAACATGAGCTAATCAATGTTTTAGAACTACACATAGCATCACTACTTTCGACTCGACTCATGGGACCGGAGCGTGGATGAAGCCGCCGTCTGTCGTGATGGTCATGAAGTCGCGGGCGTTGTCAGCCTGCATTTGTAGCGTTGTGTCTATCTCACTGTTGGACGGTTGATATTTGAGGTAGAACTGCCCCGAGGTACGAAGGACATCTTGATGGATGATTTCTGCAAACTCCGACTGGATGCGAAAGAATTCTTGTCGGATGTCCGCGTCCTGGATTGCCGCCAAGCTTGCGGCCCAATCTTTGAGATTATTTGGTAGCAGAAGGTGATTATGGTCCCGTACGATCGCCCGCATGTGATGGAGGGCGTAGTAGGCATCCTTCTGACCGCCAGGCGGCTGCTTGACGCAGGGGAACGTCGTATTGTGGGTGAACACGTGCCTGCCGTACCTACGAGCTAGCCTCTTAAAGGTGCCTCCAGATGCGGCGTAGCCGGGGAGAGCATCATCAAGAACTTTCTTGATATTTGTGTAGTCTATCTTGGAGTCACGGTCCGGGTCGAAATATGTGGCCATGGAATATTTCGGGCTTAAGAGGATGAGTGTGCAATGTGTGTCACTGCACAGAACACGGAATGTTAGAAAAAAAAAAGAACGATCGAAATCTAAGAAATCATATGTTACGGGGCGGTTAGGGGATGACTTACTCAGGAAAGTAAGGCACGAGGAAGTTATCCTTATCTGGGTTTGCCAGAATGATGCCTTCGAGGTGTGAACTCGCGACTTGCCGGTCCCCAGCGCTGCCCAAGATCTTGGCACGCATGTAGAAGGGGTCGACTATCACAATGTCCGGGGTCTTGTCTCTAATGATCCGCATCTCCATACTCAGCGAAAACAGCCGAACGAAGGTGTAGTGCAGCGGATGAAGGTTAAACATAGCAAACATGTCATCAAACCGCAGGACGATCGTACCCCCGACGGCGCTATCCACAAAGCCCTTGCCCTCTGGCACCTTGGCCACGAAAACCGGGTATGCCACATCATTTTCTGTGAGACGTCGCTTCTCCAAAGAAAGAACACTGTCATGCAGACTCCGCATAGCACTGGTTGCAGCATTTAGCATATTTGTCGGTAGCATCGCCCTACCCGCCACATGCACCCTCCTCGAGATATCCTTAGGTGAAGGTGGCCCGTGCTGAGCACGGATCGTACTCGGTGCCGGCTGGCTCGCACTGGCGCCCTTGTTAGTCTTTCGTTTCCGTCCCTTCTTCCTGATCTGCTGTAATGGGATCGAGTTCTGCTCACAGACCGCCTTCTTGAGCGTGTTGGGGCTGATAATATTTCGCACCTCAGCTATCTGAGGCTCCGTGAAGGCGGCAGCTGGAGGCGTCTCCTGAGAACTGAACGCCAAATGACGCCTGTTGCAATTGGGTTTCTCCGCCGTACCAGCTAGATCGCGGTCGTCTTTTTCAGGGTTGGGTTCTTGAGAAGGAGGCCCGCAGAACTCGTCACCGTACCCATGTTCGGCAAAGTACTTATCGACGTTGGAAAATGTACCGTCGTCGTTGTCGTCGTCATCCGGATCCTGTGCCATATGCATGTCCGGATCCTGTGCCATAGGGATGTCCGACATGTCCGGTAGCGTTGCGGCGTTCTTGCCATGGCTTGGCGGTGGCATGACTGGCGTTCTTGTCTGTGGGGTGGTGTCCCCCGCCCCCAAATGAATCTGGCTCTTCGGCCAAAGAAGGGGCCAGCTTACGCAGGCGCTGAGGGTCATCACATCATCTTCGTCGGGCCCAGCGGGTCGAATCAGAGGTAACAACTCGTCGTAGCCTGGCAGCACCCGAACCAGTTCAACCCTATACAAGGTGGGTGGCATCGGATTACCGTGGAACACGCGGTTGCCCGGTTGAACGATTCTGCCCTTCGCGACATCGACCAACTCGCCGCCCACGAAGTGCAGGAGAGTGCAAGGAACGTCGGCGGTGCCCTGCGAAAACATGTAGGGCGTCAGGGATGCCCAGTCAAAGGCAAGGAGATGAAGTCATCGGCCGAGAGGCTTAGTTACCGTGATGCCGTCGAGCTCGGCTAATGTCGAGGCACCGCCAACGGCGGGCGTGCAACTGACGGAGGGGCCGCTTGCTGGCGAGGTGCCGGCCGGCGTACACCCGGGTGCATTAAGCTCCAATGCCCGTGCCGGCGCCGGAGACACGAATACCGCCTCCGCCGGAGACACCAATGGCGCCGCCTGCGCGTTGTGCGAGTTGCTGGCCGTGAAACTGGGAACCGGGGGAGGCCCCTGTTGGCCGCCCGCAATCCACGTCGTCAGCCCCTGAATCAAGGTAGGCACAATGGCGGTGAGCGTCGTTCCCAGTTGTTGTTGCACTTGCTCTTGGACAATCTCCGGAATCCGCGCCACTTGTGCCTTGAGTTTTGAACCTCGCGCGACTGGCTTTCCGAGCTGGTCTTTTTCTCCTTTCGCCCACCAGCGGTATAGTATGACGACCATTTTGTGGACAAGCCTTTGCCGGCCACACGACCAGCTGACGACGGCTTATTGAGCTTATCCTTGTTATTCATTACGTTCAACGCCCTATTTAAAGGGGTGTCAAAAGGGGAGCCCTGAGACGACCCCGCGCTACTGCTTTCAGCCTCCTGCGGAAGGAATGTGAACCATTTAAAAATTTGGCTTCATTAATTAGAATGCAACCATATGGAGCTAATTACGCGGGGGTGTATTCCTTACCAGAACAAGCTCAAGCGCCCTGGTCTTCGGATCCGTGGTAAGCTCCTTTGTTACCGGGTCCTCCTTGTACCGGGCCCTGACAAAGTTCCTGGTCTGCTTGTCACGAAATTTCTCGAAGCGGGGCGGTAGGCCTTGCTCGGCACGCTCCGCGTCCTCCTTGTCCCATATAGGCTCCGCCACTCTGTAACCGCCGAGACCGAGTTGCTGGACCCCTAAGTTCAACTGCCGCATTTCTTTCCCCCACTGACTTGATTCGGAGGTTGCGCTGCTCTCGCACTTGATCTTGAACTCCTTGTAGTCATCTTCGCTCATCAAAGGATATTTCGCCTTGATCTTCGCATAACTATCACCTTTTTCAATCATTGCCTTCACCGTGCTTCTCCATGTAGACAGGGTCGTGCTCATCCTCATGAGGGCGGCACTGTTCACTTTATTCCCTGAGAGGCGTGTGTTTGCAAACTCAGCGGGGAACTTGTATCATTCGTGCAGCTTCGTGAAGAGGAGGCTGCGCAAATTCCCTCTGTCCTTATGCCTTAGGTTCTCGGTGTTGATCGAGACGGTGCTCCGGAGAATGCACCCGAGCTGAACCGAGTACCCCTTGACTACTTGTTTGGGCGCCGTTGGATGCCGTCGGAGTTCACTTCAGTAAATTCCTCCTGGACGGTGCCGAGCACGCTCGGGCGCCGGTCCTTCCGTTGCCTCTTCGGTTGGCCGCCATCTGTGTGTGCGCCGCCATCATCAGTGGTGGCATCCTCGGCGGCACCATCAGTGGTGTCATCCCCGACGCCACTAGGGGTTGTGTAGTCAGGATCGGTGTCTTCCGCGGCGTCGTCCTCATTGCGGTGAGGCACTTCCTCCAGCTCCTGTGACAGCTCCCAGAATTGCTTGCCGCCCGAACCGCCGGCCTCGTCGTTGTGGGCCATGTTTCGCTCTAAATAGGAAAAAGTTTGGTCAAAAAGTTGGTTATTGTCAAGGAACAAGATCATGGTCTCATCATTTAGGGTTTGTCGACACCGAGGCATCCTAAAAGCAAAGCTTTTATCATTTAGGGTTTGTCGACGCCGAGGCACCCTAAAAGCCTAAGCGTACATCATTTAGGTTCTCATCGACACCGAGGCACCCTAAAAGCTAAGCTGGGAAGGAGAATTCTAAGTTGGGCCTAATCACTTGGCACTATTGCCACCTATGGTTTAATGCAGCAAGAATAAAGGGGCAGTTGATCCTACTTAATTAAGTACTAAGACCCCGGCCCATGCATTACTCACAAGTACCCCATATGTCCTATTTTTAGCAAAGTCATGCTAAAATTCATGGAAAATTTCAGCATGACCTTTGCTGAAAATAGGACATATGGAGTACCCGAATTTGCCGGAACGGAAGTTAATCGACGTTCCAGCAAACTCAAGGGCCTCTCGGGGTACAGCAGCAGCATCACAAGTTGACAAAATTCCCAAGTAGTACAGTAGCAGCATCACAAGTAGTACCAATGAACATATAGTCCAGCACATTCTGAATTTCGATAAATGACAGCAAGTTACCTCATGCTAATAGCAACAAACTTATAACAACATAAATGAAATTGCAGTTCATACACAACACATGGCCATATGGCTGCTCCCTCCCTCTCTCTCTCTTAGTTTGCTGGAGAGCAGCTTGATGACATTGCTAATCCATATTTACCCACTGGACTGGAGTAGTACTAACTGATCCATTAATAAATTAATTAAGATAAATAGTTAGGTTAATCAGTGAAAAGCTAGTAAAAAATGGCGCCACCACTCAGTGTGCACTCCAAACATCAACTCTGACCGCTGGTGAGGTGATAACAACACATATATTCCCTTCCAAAAAGAAAAAAGAAAGAAATGTATGCGTGGACACATTGCTCATCATCAGTCTAGAATAGGTAGCACATGCATCTGCTACTGTTTATAATTAGCCCCCTCCCTCCCTAACTAACTAGAGTAATTACAGACTTGTTGTCAGCATCACAAGTAGTACCAATGGAAGTGGAGCATTACTACTCTACAGAAAGATAACGCAATGTAAGAAAAGTGTAACTCTATCTATCTACAATGAGTGGAAATGGCCAAGCCTAAACAACTTACTACTCGATTGATTAAGCATGTGGATTTGTCAATGATTAATATGATATAAGTGTAACTCTGAAATGAAAGACCATATAGATAAAACAATGCAACAGAAATGAAAGACCATGTGGATTTTCTCAGAACTTTAAGCGCAAATGTCAAGAGCACAGAGTACACATTCTCAAAGAGGAGTTCAGTTCTGCAATCGACAAACCAGACACTTTAATTTTTATCAAGGAAGGGTTTACCCCTCCGATTTCCATTAAGAGAAACCAACAGCAAACTACAAGAACCAGTTATCTTACAAAGATAAAACCAAAAGCTACTTACTACAGGAGCTTATGTCTGGACCTGATGACAACACTGCTTATGGACCCTTATAACGCTAAAAAAAGTCGAGAGATTTTACAGAACAGAACTTAGTTACCAGCTTATCGACCTCGTTACAGATAATCCTTTTGTAGGTACCGTCCTTGATGCTTTTCTTTGGAGGTGACTGTGTTTTGTTATACGCAACAAAACTTGAATTAGAATATTTCCAAATCATAAACAGACAATAAAATGCAAATTTGGAGAAATTTGAGCAAATAGATGAATTGTGTAGGTATGCATGGATTTAAGATTATTTGTTCAAAGCCAATTTGTCAATGATTAATATGATATCTCAATTTCCACCAAATAATACATTTGTTATACACCACATTTTCTTTTCCTTTGGAAAAGAAAAAAAGCACACTGGAGATTTTCCCCCCAAGAAAAGTAATGGTATCAAAATGGGGCTGCTAAACTAATCTGATGTCAGAAATCCTCAATGGAACAGGTATTCCCACAGCACTGTCCTGCTTGTGTTTAGTTGGGATATTGTACTACACAAAAAAGATTGTTCCTTCAATGTGCTTGACAATGCATGTACTACTATGAGGTCCTTACTGATTATTAAATTGAAGCACTGCATCCATCAAGACTATCTCTAAAATGCATTGATGCCCCAAAATAAATACCAGTGAAAATTGAACCCAACACTGTCCTGCTTATGTTTGGTTGTAAGATTATAATAAATAAAAAAGATTAGTTCATCGATGTGCTTGACAATACATGTCTTGTGAGAGGCCCTTTCAAATATTAAAATAAAGTACTGCCTCATGAATAAAACTAACTCTAAAATGCCTTAATACCCCAAAAAATGTACAACTGCGGGGTGGTGCTGCTGGAGATGCTGTCGAGGGCGGCGGGCACTGGACAAGAAGGAGGAAGGAGGAGAGGGACCTGGGCGGGCGCGGCCGGTCGCCGGAGGGGTCGGGGTTGGGGTCGGGGTCGGCGGCGGCGGCGGCGAAGGGATGGCTCGAGGGCGTCCGAGCTCGTCCGGGTCCTTGTAGTCGAAGAGGAAGACGGCGGCGGTCCTCCTGGGCGCCTCGGTTGGTCGTGGGGAGGCCGGCGGCCACGTGCTTCGCGGGTCGGCGCGGGGGAGCTGCAGTGGTGGGGGGCGCGGGGGGCGGGGCGGCGGCGCAGGGGAGCTACAGTGGTGGGGGCGCGGGGCGGCGGCGCGGGGGAGCTGCAGTGGTGGGGGCGCGGGGGCGCGGGGGCGGCGGGGGTGGAGTCCGGCGGGGTCGGGGCGGCGGCGTCGTGTGGGTCAGGGCAGCGCGCGGGTGGATCTGGCGAGGGAGAGGGAAGGGGATCTGGCGAGGGAGAGGGAGGAATTTGCTAGGCGGGAAGCTTACTAATGGCGCACCCCGCAGCGGTGCGCCATTAGAATGTTTTTTTAGATAGCAATGGCGCACCCACGATCGGTGCGCCATTAGTAATCGTTTTTTTATATAGCAATGGCGCACAAGCCAGAGGTGCGCCATTAGTAATCTTTTTTATATATAGCAATGGCGCACCAGCCAGAGGTGCGCCATAAGTAATTTTTTTATTATTTTTTTGTTGCATCTAATAATTTTTTAGAAAATGAATATGAATATGAAACAGTAATAATTTTTTATAAAAACAGTAATAATTTTTTTAAAAATATCATCAAATTTGTTAGTTGAAAATATTTATGAATATGAAAAAATATCATCAAATTTATTATTTGAAAATATCATCAAATTTTTTATTTGAAAATATAATCAAATTTGTTTTTTTTGCAATTTTAGTTGCATTCATTTGTGACGGTGGAGCGGGTCGGGGAGGGTGCGGGGGGTCGTCGGCGGCGGTGGAGCGGGCCGGGGAGGGTGCGGTGGGTCGTCGGCGGCGGTGGAGCAGGGGAGGGTGCGGTGGGTCGTCGGCGGCGGTGGAGCGGGGGAGGGTGCGGGGGGTCGGCGGCGGCGGCCGGTGGAGCGGGGTAGAGGGTGCAGGGGGTGCTCGGCGGCGGCGGCCGGTGGAGCGGGGTAGAGGGTGCGGGGGGTGCTCGGCGGCGAGGGGGACCGGATCTGGCGAGGTGGGATAGCGATCGAGATGGAGGGGGGTCGAGATCGAGTGTCCATGAAATTTAAAAATATTCATGAGTTCAAAAAGTGCCCATGAAATACAATCGAGAAATGAAGGCTACAATTTAAATACAATCGATCTTAGCTAGCTATCTGTTCACAATCTTCTTGCCCTTATTTTTCGTAAATGGAGTTCTTCTCTTGAACGGACGTCCTTTAGGTAGGGTGGTCCTGCTTCTTCTTGTGGTGTATGCTGATACTTCATCGTCGTCGTCATGTTCAATCTTCGGGTCGCTGTACTTGTCGAAGTCTTGCTCATTGGCGACTCCATCCATTCCGATGATCTTCCTTTTGCCTCTCCTCACGACAACACGACTGGGCTTTGACGGGTCGGTAATGAAGAAGCATTGGTCCACTTGGGAAGCCAGTACCCATGGCTCATTTTTCGCGGTGACGTTCGCGCCTGCGGTCTTGGATTTGGCTTCGGGTATAACCATGGTGGTGAAATACCGGTCTTCTTTTATGACGCTCTTGGCCCATCTGACACGGAACATCGGGACCTTCTCTCCAGCGTAGCTCAGCTCCCAGATCTCCTCGATCCTTCTGTAGTATCTGTCCTTGTCGTTACCGGTGTAGGATTCCATCGTTACCCCGGAGTTCTGATAACCATCGCTCTTCATGTCCTTGTCCTCGGTGTAGAATGTGTAGCCGTTGATATCGTACGCCTCATACGTCATCAGGTTGTGCTCGGCGCCCTGTGACAAGGCGAATATGAGTTGTTCTTCCGCGGAAGAATCCTCATGTAAAGGGTACGACAGAAGCTTCTGCTTGAACCAACGCGTGAAACATGAGTTGTGCTCTTTGATTATATCTCCGTCCGTCCTCTGTTGGCCTCGGTCATTGTACGTCTTCTCAATAAAGGTTTTGTGCTCTACCACCCAAGGATCGACCACGTCTATGTGTTGTAGCGCGACTAGGTTTGCTCTTTCAAAGTCGGCGAGTCGACCCTCGAAGTCGACATGCATTTCGCGGCGACCCTCACGGTGACCCCATCCAGCGAGCCTGCCGAGGTGCCTGTTGACGGGCAGACCAACGGGGTTCTCGATGCCTAGATAATTCGTGCAGTAGGAGATGCACTCTTCAGTCAGAAAGCCCCTGGCTATGCTTCCCTCTGGACGTGACATGTTGCGAACGTATCCTTTGATGACACCATTCATCCTTTCGAACGGCATCATGCTGTGCAGGAACGTCGGCCCGAGTTGGATGATATCCTCCACGATATGGACCAGCAGATGCACCATAACGTCGAAGAATGCGGGCGGGAAGTACATCTCAAGCTCGCATAGTATCACCACGATCTCTTCCTGAAGCCTTCTGAGTTGCCTCATGCCAACCGACTTCCGAGAGATGACGTCGAAAAAGTTGCATAGGCCAAATAGCGTTTCACGGACGTGCGCGTCCATGATCCCACAGATTGCAACTGGAAGTATCTGCGTCATCAGCACGTGACAGTCGTGAGACTTCATCCCACTGAACTTCTGCTTCGCTGAGTCTAGGTATCTGCTTATCTTCCCCGCGTAACCGTAAGGAAGTTTTACTCCTACGAGGCAGGTGAAAAACTGATCGATCTCCTCCTGACCTAGAGTGAAGCACACGGGAGGGAAGTCATTTTCGGTCTTCTTGGCCTTTTTGCCTTTGCGAAGAATTTCCGTGTCCTGCTTCGCCTCATCATCATCATCATTAGCATGAAGCTCCTCCCTGATGCCCATTGATTTCAAGTCTGCCCTTGCTTTCGGCCCATCTTTGGTCCTCTCTGGCATGTTGAGCAGGGTACCAAGCAGACTCTCGCACATGTTCTTCGTGATATGCATGACATCAAGTCTGTGAGGCACACGGTGGATCTTCCAGTACAGCAAGTCCCAGAAAACAGACCTCGTTTTCCATACCTTCAGCAGCGGCTCTGGCGCCTTTCGCTTCTTTCCCGGCTCTGGCGCCTTTTGCTTCTTTCCCAGCAGTGGGCAATCTTTCCAATTTTTCAACAGCTCGTCTATTTCCTCGCCGCTCCTCGTACGCGGGCGTCTTCGGGGTTCGGTTTCACCATTGAACAGATCCTTGCGTTTCCTCCACGGGTCATTGTCGCGAAGCCACCTTCGATGTCCCATGAACACGGTTTTCGAAGACCCGGGATCTCTATCTAGCTGGCGATACGTTGTGTCATCCATGCACCTGACGCATCCAGAAAATCCGTGGACCACCTGCCCCGCGAGATATCCGTAACCGAGATAGTCGTGCACCGTCGTGAGCAGTGCGGCTCTCATAGGGAAATATTCTTTCTCTGCGGCGTCCCACGTATTGGCTGGCGTTTTCCACAGCGTGTCTAGCTCCTCTTTCAGCAGCCCCAGATACAGATTGATGTCGTTCCCTGGTTGTTTCGGCCCTTCAATTAGCATACTCATGTGAATGTACTTCCTCTTCATGCACAACCAGGGGGGAAGGTTGTACATCCACACAAACACAGGCCAGGTGCTATGTGTGCTTCTCTGGCTGCCAAACGGATTGACTCCATCGGTGCTCGTCCCAGCACGATGTTCCTTGGATCCTTCCCAAATTCTCGGTGTTCGAAGTTCAACGCTTGCCACTGGCTCCCATCCTTAGGGTGACTCAGCATCTTGTCTTTTTTATTTATCTCCGGATCATTTGCGTCATCTTCTCGCTTCTTCTCCTCCCTATCCGCGTGCCAACGCAGGAGCTTTGCTACCTTAGGGTCCGCGAAATACCGCTGCAGACGAGGAGTGATCGGAAAGTACCACACCACTTTTCGAGGAGCTTTCTTCCTCTTCTTGTATCGAGTGACGCCGCACACCGGACATATGGTAGACTCCGCGTGCTCGTCCCGATAAATGATGCAATTGTTCATGCACACATGGTATTTCACGTGCGGTAAATCCAGAGGACACACGATTTTCTTCGCCTCCTCGAAACTGGTCGGGCACTTGTTCCCCTTGGGAAGACGTTCGTGCTAGAATGACATGTTCTCGTCGAAGCATGCGTCGGTCATTTTGTGTTTTACCTTCATCTCCAGAGCCATGAGCGTTACTTTCAGGCGGGTATCCTCGGGCCTGCATCCTTCATACAATGGAGTAACCGCGTCTATCTCCAGTTGATCCAGCTTGGCTTTCTCGCGGGCGGCAGCTCTTGCGTTATCCGTCTGCTTGAGAAGCAGCTCTTGAATATGAGGGTCCTGCACCCAGCCCATCGATGGTCCATCATCGTCTGCTCCGCCGGCATCTTCATCTTCATGATCATGCCCTTCGTCTGCTCCGGCATCTTCCTCATCATCATGTCCGGCATCTTCTACATGATGACTGTGTACAGCATCACCCTCGTGATCATGTCCTAGAGATTCTTCGTCTTCTCGCCCGCCCGAGCCGCGGTGGTTGTCTTGCTGCCCTTCCTCATTTCTTGCCCGGCTCCCATGGATGACTTCATAGTCATCTTCATCACCTTGCCACCGATAGCCATCCATGAAACCATGCAAGAGCAGGTGGTCCCGCACCTGCCCGGAATCCGGGTCCGCAATAAGGCTCTTCAGCTTGCATCTTTGACACGGACATCTTATCTCCGTCTCATTCTTTTCAAGCATCTCGGCCTTCGCGGAGCTCAAAAACCTATTCACGATGCCTTCGGTCATCGTGCGGACCATGGTCGCCTGCGGGGTAGAGCAAAACGATATTTTAGAACCAAGAAAAAATTTGGCATGAATTTCCCTAAAAATAGGACCAAAAAAAATGCATAGTGCCAAAATTCTCGCCGAAACGGAAATGAATCAACATTCCGGCAAAATATTGGCAACTATCGCATTTCAAATACCGGTACCTGCAAACACAAACATATATGCAACACCACAAACATACATAGATCTAGCTAGGACATAGAAAGTGCATGTGCACGTTGTTGGAGGGAGAACAACATAAAGATAGCTTCCCCCTTACTTACCTATCAAAAAAAGGGGGTTTAACCACTTAATTTGGATGAATTTATGGTGCAAATGAGGTGAGGAAGAGGAGGCAGCCGAGACAAGCTTGGAGGAGGAGGTGGAGAGAATGAAGTGGGGAAAGTGAGTGGGTAGGTGTGGCTGTCCAAAATATCTAGCTGGTCCCAGGTTACTAATGGCGCACCACCTACAAATGCGCCATTAGTAACCCTGATTACTAATGGCGCACCTGCTGGTGGTGCGCCATTAGTAGTTTTGCAAAAAAAATAGTAGTGGCGCATCAGGGCACAGTGCGCCATTACTAGTTTAAACTAGTAATGGCGCACTATACACTGGTGCGCCATTAGTAGTTTTGCAAAAAAAAATAGTAGTGGTGCACAACAAGGCTGGTGCGCCATTACTAGTTAGAACTAGTAATGGCGCACTGTACCCTGGTGCGCCCTTAGTATGTTTGGAAAAATAAGAAAAAAAAATTGTTACTAGTGGTGCACCGTGTGTCTGGTGCGCCATTAGTGTCTTTCACACTAATGGTGCACCAGCACATGGTGCGCCACTGCTATCTAGTATTGGCGCACCACATTTCTGGTGCGCCATTAGTGGCCATTCCATCTATAGCCCTTTTCCTAGTAGTGGAATATCGGCCATCTCTGTGTGGCATTTCTTCAACTGAGAAACGTGGAACACATCGTGAACTCCTGACAATCATTCGGGCAATTCCAACTTGTAAGCAACTTCTCCCATACGTTCCAAAACCTTTTATGGTCCTACAAATCTCGGGGCTAACTTTCCCTTAACTCCAAAACGCTTCACTCCTCGGAGTGGTGATACACAAAGATACACTCTGTCTCCGACTTCGCAAACTGTCTCCTTGTGTTTAGAGTCCTCATAGCTCTTCTGCCTGGACTGGGCTACCTTGAGTCTATCGCGAATCAGCTTAACCTTCTCTTCAGACTCTTTAATCAAATCTGGTCCAAACAACTGACGGTCTCCAACTTCATCCCACAACAACGGTGTCCTGCACCTCCTTCCGTACAATGCTTCGAAAGGGGCCATCTTCAAACTGGCTTGATAGCTGTTGTTGTAAGAGAACTCTGCATAAGGCAAATTATTGTCCAAACTAGATCCATTGTCTAGCGCACAAGCTCTCAACATGTCCTCCAGAATCTGATTGACTCTCTCAGTCTGTCCATCTGTCTGCGGGTCAAAGGTTGTACTGAACTCTAGCCTGGTTCCCAAAGTCTCATGCAACTGATTCCAAAACTTTGAGGTAAACTGGGTTCCTCTATCTGATACAATGGTCCTCGGAACTCCATGTAGACATACGATCCTGGTCATGTATATCTTTGCCAACTTAGCACTGGTGTAAGTGGTCTTCACTGGGATGAAATGAGCTACCTTCGTCAAACGATCGACTACAACCCATATCGAGTCATAGCCTGAACGAGTCCTGGGAAATCCCGTGATAAAGTCCATGCCTAGTTTATCCCACTTCCATTCGGGTATCGGCAATGGCTGTAGCAACCCAGCTGGCTTCTGATGTTCTACCTTCACTCTCTGACATACATCACAAACTGCTACATACTCCGCAATATCCTTCTTCGTTCCGGTCCACCAGAAACTATCCTTCAAATCCAGATACATCTTGGTATTTCCTGGGTGAATCGAATATGGCGAATCATGGGCCTCTTGCAGAATCAACTTCCTGATCTCCAGATCATTAGGCACATAAACGCGGTCCTCAAACCATAGGGTATCGTGCTCATCCTCACGAAATCCTTTAGCTTTTCCTTTGCTCATTCTTTTCTTTATTTCAGCAATCTCCTTGTCCGTCTTCTGAGCTTCCCTGATCTTATCCATCAAGGTGGACTGAATCTCCAATGCTGCTACATAACCTCTCGGAACTATTTCCAGACATAGCTCACGAAGATCCTCCGCTAACTCCTTGGGTAACTCTCCGGTCATGATTGTGTTGACATGACTCTTGCGACTCAACGCATCGGCTACTACGTTAGCCTTTCCGGGATGATAATGCAACTTCATATCATAATCCTTGATGAGCTCCAACCATCTCCTCTGCCTGAGATTCAACTCCTTCTGCGTGAAGATGTACTTCAAACTCTTGTGATCCGTGTACACCTCACAATGGTTTCCGATGAGAAAATGTCTCCATGTCTTCAATGCATGCACTACGGCTGCTAACTCCAAATCATGTGTAGCATAATTCAACTCACGGGGTTTAAGCTATCGTGAGGCATATGAAACAACTCTTCCCTCCTGCATAAGCACTGCTCCAAGTCCTCGACGAGAAGCGTCGCAATACACCAGGTAATCCTTGCGTTGATCTGGAAGAATCAACACTGGAGCTGTAACCAAGCGTTTCTTCAACTCCTGAAAACTGGCCTCACATTCCGCAGTCCATTTGAACTTGGTGTCCTCCTTCAACAATTCTGTCATGGGCTTTGCAATCTTCGAGAAATTCTCAATGAACCTCCGATAGTATCGAGCGAGTCCAAGAAACTCCGGATCACTCCAACTGACGTGGGTGCTTCCCAATTTGTCACAGTGACAACCTTAGTAGGGTCTACTGCTATTCCTTCTCCGGATATAACATGTCCAAGGAATCCAACTTCCTTCAACCAAAACTCACACTTGTTGAACTTGGCATATAACTGATGTTCTCTGAGCTTCCCAAGTACCAAACGCAAATGCTCCTTATGTTCCTCTTCATTCTTCGAGTAGACCAGAATATCATCAATGAGCACCACGACGAACTTATCCAAAAACTCCATAAACACCTTGTTCATCATGTTCATAAAATAGGCAGGTGCGTTAGTCAGACCAAATGACTACCTTGTGGTAAAAGCTATCTTAGGTATATCCTGCTCTCGAATCTTCAGCTGGTGGTACCCTGATCGCAGATCGATCTTGGAAAACACCTTAGCCCCTTGCAGCTGGTCAAACAAATCATTGATCATCCGCAGTGGGTACTTGTTCTTGATTGTCACCTCATTCAATCCTCGATAATCAACAACCATCCTCAACGATCCATCCTTCTTCTCAACTAGAAGCACTGGGGATCCCCAAGGTGACGAGCTTGGGCGAATATAATCTTTATCCAGTAACTCCTTAATATGCTTCTTAATTTCCTCTAAATCCTTTGCGGGCATCCTGTACGGTCTCTTCGATATTGGTCCTATGCCTGGCAAAAGCTCGATCAAAAACTCAATGTCTCTATCCGGTGGCATGCCTGGCAACTCTTCTGGAAATACATCCGGGAAATCCTTCAACACTGGTACTTCCTCCTGTACAACTCCTGATAAGGAATTCACTTGAGTCCTATTCGGCACATGCCGGGATACATACTTGATCCTCCTTCCTTCTGGGGTGGTAAGCAAAATCGACTTACTGGCGCAGTCAATGTTCCCTCCATACTTTGATAACCAATCCATGCCTAATATCACATCCAGTCCTTGTGACTCAAATACTATTAGGTCTGAGGGAAACAAGTAGTTACCAATCCTTAATGGTAACCGATCACACCATAGACTAGCCATATACTCTGCTCCTGGCAAGGTTACTAACATGGGTGACCTAAGGGCTTGGGTCGCCAGTTTAAACTTATCCACAAATCCCCTTGATATGTATGAATGCGATGCACCGGTATCAAAAAGAACAATTGCAGTAAATGGCTTAACCCAAAACTTACCTATTACTGCATCGGGTTGCGCTTCAACCTCCTCCACGCTAACGTGGTTCACTTGTCCCCTGTTGAAAGGGTTGGGCTTCTTCCCAGAGCTTCCATTGCCATTCCCATTCTTTGCTTCAGAACACACCGTGGCGTAATGTCCATTCTTCCCGCACTTGAAACAAGAATGTGACTTAGATCCTTCTTGGCGGGCGTTGTTGGGTTGGAACGGTTCTGGCCATTGCTTCCTCCATTACCATTCCCGTTCTTGGGGCCACTATGGTTGTGCGAACCCTCCATTGTGATTGTGACCTCCATGGTTATGTTGAAGGGGTCCTCCTGTGTTCGGGGTAAAACGGGGTCTCTGTTGAGCTCCAGAATTATACTTCCCTTGTCCATACTTCCTCTTGCGGTTGTCAATTTGCTGCTGCTTCCCTTCAATCACGAGAGCTCTATCTACCAACTCCTGGTAGTTATTAAAATTTGCCACCATCAACTGCATGCTCAGCTCCTCATTCAGTCCTTCTCGAAACTTCTCCTATTTAGCTGCATCCGTAGCAACGTCATCTGGGGCATAACGTGCTAGCTTCCTAAAGGCATCCACATACTGGCCAACGGTGCGTCCTCCTTGGCATAAGTTACGAAACTCACGCTTCTTCATGGCCATAGCTCCTGTTGATACATGGGCAGTGCGAAAAGCCTGCTGAAACTGGTCCCATGTAACGGTGTCGATGGGGTAAGTGGCTGTGAAATTCTCCCACCATGATGCTGCAGGTCCATCAAGCTGATG
The DNA here is from genome assembly GCF_018294505.1 of Triticum aestivum. Classification (NCBI taxonomy): domain Eukaryota; kingdom Viridiplantae; phylum Streptophyta; class Magnoliopsida; order Poales; family Poaceae; genus Triticum; species Triticum aestivum. Next base: position 550,664,767 of record NC_057802.1, read on the forward strand.
TGCGACAAAACGCACTCTCTCCGCATCTGTGCATCCTGTAGTGGTCAACTCCCTTCCAATCTTGCGGAGCCAATCATCTGCAACTATCGGCTCGGTGCTACTTGAGAACACCGGCGGATTCAGCCTTAGAAAATGGGCTAAGTGATCAACAGGTGGTGGTGGTGGGTTGTTGTTGTTGTTCCCCTGATTCTGATTCTGGACTAGTATCTGCATCAATGCATTCTGCTGCTGGATCAACTGAGTGAGCTCCGGCGGGAAAGAAAATCCATTGTCGCATCTCGGAGGCATCTGCTGGGCTTAGGAAAAGGTGAGAAAATAGAGTAGAATGAGGTCTAGGGGGAAAACACTACCCATATGCACATGAGACAAACACAATTATATCACTTCAATCAATTCAAACAAGGGCATACAATCGGTCTAACTATCGTTACAAAAGTGCTCGGACTATACTATATACATGGGGGGAATACTACTACTGAACATGGTGGTCGACTAGAAAAATTGATCGGTGGAAGACTCCATAATATCTGCTCCAGCTTCATCAACAATATCATCATCGCTATCGTCGGGGTCCGAATCGGTGTCGTCGATGATGATGTAGTTCTCCGGACAAGTGGAATCGTCGTCTTCTCCTCCTGGCGCGGGATCTCCCATGAATACTCCGAGTTTCCTTGTCAGGTCGTCATTCTTCTCCACTAGTATGACGATTTCTTCCTCATAATCTTCGCGAGTAGCCTTGAGTTCTTCCTCCAGCTCCGTGATCCTTGTCATTGCCTTCTTTAGATCATTCATGCTTGCGCACATCTGGTTCTCCTGGCGACGAATGTGCTGGTTTAACTCCTGGATGAAAGCTGCAATAGATCTATCCTTCTTGGTGCTGATCATCTCCCATTGCTCATCTCGGCGCCCACAAATCTGGTAAATAGTATCATTGAGATCCTTGTGGTAAACTTCTCCAATGCGTCCCATGGTGATGTGGGCTGCCATGCTCTTGCCTAGACTCCAGGTGGGTGCGTCAAAGGAAACTCTATGGGATCGGTGACTGGCATGAACGTCCTTCCTGGAACTTGAACTTGAATCATCCAGCGACCCTTTTCTGGTAAAGTGGCGTTGTAAGTCCCGGTGAAGCTTGGTATTCCGATGTTCAGGTATCGCGTAACTTCCTTCAAGTGTTGTCCAAAAGGTTGTCTTCGTCCGGTTGTGCAAACTTGTTCCTTGCGTCCGCCAACCTAAAGAGTAGAAAATGGAGAGGGTCAGAAATGAGAAGAGAGTATTGATCTAGGGTTTTAGCTTAGTGGTCGTGTCCTACATTCAGCGTGTGCTCTGATACCATCTTGTAGCGACCCGACCTCAAACGGTCAAGTCTCTGTGTTTCAGTGTCATCCCTGGATCGGTAATGCTGACACACACAGTACTCGAAGGATTTATAACAGAGTAGCAATCACACACTTATTACATCGAATGTCTCAAAAGAGAACTTACTACAATAATATGACTTAAGGCCATCTAAAATGATAACAGCGGAAGGCTTTGAAGATAAAGCGAGTCCATCAACTCCAACGGCATCACTGAGTGAAAGACCATGACCTAAGGCACCTTACTCATCGTCTGAATAGTCTGCAACATGATACGTTGCAGCCCGAAACGGGTCAGCACATGGAATATGCTGGCAATGTAACACAAGAGAGTAATGAACAGAATAAATGCTAAAGGCTGCGGAGGTAGAAATCAAAAAGGAGCATCAAGTGTTGATGGTCAACAAGACCACCAATTTCAAGAAAAAGGGCAAAGGGAAGAAGAAGGGGAACTTCAAGAAGAACAACAAACAAGTTGCTGCTCAAGAGAAGAAACCCAAGTCTAGACCTAAGCCTAAGACTGAGTGCTTCTACTGCAAGCAGACTGGACACTGGAAGCGGAACTACCCCAAGTATTTGGCGGATAAGAAGGATGGCAAGGTGAACAAAGGTATATGTGATATGCATGTTATTGATGTGTACCTTACTAGAGCTCGCAGTAGCACCTGGGTATTTGATATTAGTTCTGTTTCTAATATTTGCAATTCGAAACAGGGACTACGGATTAAGCGAAGACTGGCTAAGGATGAGGTGACGATGCGCGTGGGAAATGGTTCCAAAGTCGATGTGATCGCCGTCGGCACGCTACCTCTACATCTACCTTCGGGATTAGTTTTAGACCTGAATAATTGTTATTTGGTGCCAGCGTTGAGCATGAACATTATATCTGGATCTTGTTTGATGCGAGGCGGTTATTAATTTAAATCTGAGAATAATGGTTGTTCTATTTATATGAGTAATATCTTTTATGGCCATGCACCCTTGAAGAGTGGTCTATTTTTGTTGAATCTCGATAGTAGTGATACACATATTCATAATGTTGAAGCCAAAAGATGCAGAGTTGATAATGATAGTGCAACTTATTTGTGGCACTGCCGTTTGGGTCATATTGGTGTAAAGCTGTAGCGACCCGACCTCAAACGGTCAAGTCTCTGTGTTTCAGTGTCATCCCTGGATCGGTAATGCTGACACACATAGTACTCGAAGGATTTATAACAGAGTAGCAATCACACACTTATTACATCGAATATCTCAAAAGAGAACTTATTACAATAATATGAATTAAGGCCATCTAAAACGATAACAGTGGAAGGCTTGGAAGATAAAGCGAGTCCATCAACTCCAACGGCATCACTGAGTGAAAGACCACGACCTAAGGCACCTTACTCGTCGTCTGAAAAGTCTGCAACATGATACGTTGTAGCCCGAAACGGGTCAGCACATGGAATATGCTGGCAATGTAACACAAGAGAGTAATGAACAGAATAAATGCTATCACTACATGCATATATGGCTGGTGGAGGCTGTATGGTTAATATGTTTTGCGAAAAGCCAATTTTTCCCTACAAAAAAGGAATAAATTTTATTTAACTATCATGGTAGTTGTTAAACATTGAGAATGTTCCTCCAACTCAATCCCAATTAAGCATCATCATTAAACCCAATCAATTTAAATTAAGAGTGATGAGATCCACATGATAATCCAAGAACCAGATACTCAAGATGTCCATAACCGGGGACACGGCTAACCATGATTAGTTTATACACTCTGCAGAGGTTTGCGCACTTTTCCCCACAAGACTCGAATACATCCATGGTCGGAGATTCGAGACACAGTCTTTCTGAAGCATTAACTCTCTACTCTGGATAGACAGTACCACCTACTACGCACTGCATCTGCTAGTCTACCTCTTTAAGAGCTTCACGCAACTTACTCAACTATGCCAGAGCCCATAATGGCTTGTGGCAGCACATGGAAGTTTCTAGCATGAATAATCTTATGATCCCTTTGAGCCTGGGTGGCGGGCCGTAGGATGATCACACGGGTCCTCCGGGATATCTGAGGACAACACTGGATTCTCCAGGTGCCCGCAAGCAATCCACCCAGATGTGTATTTAAGTTGCCACCTTAAGTTGAACCATTAGTTTAACAAACTCACATCTGTCATGAACTTCACCCAAACCCAAACGACGTCTACGAGCATAGCATAGCAATATAAACAACGTGGAAGAAACTCCCATAGGTTTGATAATAAACGGGTGAATAGGTACTACCTCATCTACTTCCCAAAACCCACAATTTAATCAGATCCTAACCATGCAATTGTTTGAGAATTGATCTAATGCAATAAAACTCGGTAGTAAAGAGGTATGATGAAAGTGTTACTTGCCTTGCTGATGATCCGCGAAACCTAGAGATTCGTAGTAGCACGCTTCGCACTCCGGGTACTCTATCGCAAACAAACAAGCATACAATAAGCACACAACTAGAAACACGGGTAAAACTCAAATAAGAGATCTAACCAGAAAGTTCAACTTAAGAACTCCGGTTTGCAAAAAAAATCAAATCGAACGAAGCAACAGAAGTCAAACTGCGAAAGAAACAAGATCCGTTTACTAATCTGGACTAAATTCAAATTTTACAGTAGCAAAATCTTGTTCGAGTTGGTGAAACAGAAAGAGGGCTTCGAGACGAAGATCTAGGCGCTTGAATCGCCTGATTCCGATAAACGAGCGAAAAGGTAAACTAAAACGAAAATCGGATCAGAAATCGCGATCGAAAATAATCGCAGAAAAACCCTGGAAAAAGAAAACTGACGAACAAGCTAACAAACGAACGTTCACTGTCTGTGGTTAACGAGTGAAAACCGTTCGTTAAAATGAACGTACGAACGGGCATTCACTAAATAACTAAACCAAAAAAACCGATCTAAAAAATAAAAAAAGGGATCTAGGGTTTCCAAAAGCCGATGGGTTTTCTCACGAAAACCGACGGCGGCGGCGACTACCTCCGGCGGTCGGCAGGACGACGGCGGCGGCGACTACCTCCGGCGGTCGGCAGGACGACGGCGGCGGCGAGCGGCTCCGGCAGCGAGGTTAGGCGGCGGCGGGCGGCGACAGCGGCGAGGCGGCGGCGGAGGCGGATTGGGGCGGCGGGGCTAGGGTTTGGCGGGGCTGGTGACTTGGGCCTCGGGGGTCGCGGGCCTCGGCTTTTAAAGCCAGGCAGGCGCAGTGTCCCGGTCGGACATGGCCCGGTAAGCCGGTTGACTTTTTTTAAAATAATTCCGCTCAGAAAAACGAATAAAAGAAATACTAAACGGACTCCAAAAAATCCTGAAATAAATTTTCTCCGTCCTCTAAAAATCTACCGGACAAGGTGAACATTTATTTGGGCCTCTAATGCAATTTTGAAAAACGCATATTTTCCCTAATTCAAATAAAATAGCGATAAAACTCCGAATAAAATTCTTATTTGATTTTAATATTAAATCTCCAATATTTCTTTATTTTGAGGAAGTCGTTTTATCCCCTCTCTTTTATTTTCATAAAAGAAATATTCGAAGAGAAAATAATTAAAATCAAACGATCCTCTTTTCAAAATTTGAGAAAACTCAAATATGAAAATAACGAAATCCCCAACTCTCTCCGTGGGTCCTTGAGTTGCGTAGAATTTCTACGATCAAGCCAAAAATGCAATAAACTATGATATGCAAATGATGATCTAATGCATAACATTCCAAATTGAAAATTTGGGATGTTACAAACCTACCCCCCTTAAGATGAATCTCGCCCTCGAGATTCGGGTTGGCTAGAAAATAGGTGAGGGTGATCTTTCCGTAGGTCTTCCTCTCGTTCCCAGGTGGCTTCCTCCTCGGTATGGTGGCTCCACTGAACTTTGCAAAACTTGATAACCTTACTGCGTGTGACTCGGCTGGCAAACTCAAGAATCTTGACTGGTTTCTCCACGTAGGTCAAATCGCTATCCAACTGAATCGCTTCCAATGGCACTGTATCTCTCAAAGGAATATCGGCCATCTCTGTGTGGCACTTCTTCAACTAAGAAACGTGTAACACATCGTGAACTCCTGACAATCCTTCGGGCAATTCCAACTTGTAAGCAACTTCTCCCATACGTTCCAAAACCGTGTATGGTCCTACAAATCTCGGGGCTAACTTTCCCTTAACTCCAAAACGCTTCACTCCTCGGAGTGGTGATACACAAAGATACACTGTGTCTCCGACTTCGTAAACTATCTCCTTGCGTTTAGAGTCCGCATAGCTCTTCTGCCTAGACTGGGCAACCTTGAGTCTATCGCGAATCAGCTTAACCTTCTCTTCAGACTCTTTAATCAAATCTGGTCCAAACAGCTGACGGTCTCCAACTTCATCCCACAACAACGGTGTCCTGCACCTCCTTCCGTACAATGCTTCGAAAGGGGCCATCTTCAAACTGGCTTGATAGCTGTTTTTGTAAGAGAACTCTGCATAAGGCAAATTATCGTCCCAACTAGATCCATAGTCTATCGCACAAGCTCTCAACATGTCCTCCAGAATCTGATTGACTCTCTCAGTCTGTCCATCTATCTGCGGGTGAGAGGTTGTACTGAACTCTAGCCTGGTTCCCAAAGTCTCATGCAATTGATTCCAAAACTTTGAGGTAAACTGGGTTCCTCTATCTGATACAATGGTCCTCGGAACTCCATGTAAACATACGATCCTGGTCATGTATATCTTTGCCAACTTAGCACTGGTGTAAGTGGTCTTCACTGGGATGAAATGAGCTACCTTCGTCAAACGATCGACTACAACCCATATCGAGTCATAGCCTGAACGAGTCCTGGGAAATCCCGTGACAAAGTCCATGCCTAGTTTATCCCACTTCCATTCGGGTATCGGCAATGGCTGTAGCAACCCAGCTGGCTTCTGATGTCCTACCTTCACTCTCTGACATACCGCACAAACTGCTACATACTCCGCAATATCCTTCTTCATTCTGGTCCACCAGAAACTATCTTTCAAATCCAGATACATCTTGGTATTTCCTGGGTGAATCGAATATGGCGAATCACGGGCCTCTTGCAGAATCAACTTCCTAATCTCCAGATCATTAGGCACATAAACGCAGTCCTCAAACCATAGGGTATCGTGCTCATCCTCACGAAATCCTTTAGCTTTTCCTTTGCTCATTCTTTTCTTTATTTCAGTAATCTCCTTGTCCGTCTTCTAAGCTTCCCTGATCTTATCCATCAAGGTGGACTGAATCTCCAATGCTGCTACATAACCTCTCGGAACTATTTCCAGACATAGCACACGAAGATCCTCCGCTAACTCCTTGGGTAACTCTCCGGTCATGATTGTGTTGACATGACTCTTGCGACTCAACGCATCGGCTACTACGTTAGCCTTTCTGGGATGATAATGCAACTTCATATCATAATCCTTGATGAGCTCCAACCATCTCCTCTGCCTGAGATTCAACTCCTTCTGCGTGAAGATGTACTTCAAACTATTGTGATCCGTGTACACCTCACAATGGTTTCCGATGAGAAAATGTCTCCATGTCTTCAACGCATGCACTACGGCTGCTAACTCCAAATCATGTGTAGCATAATTCAACTCATGGGGTTTAAGCTGTCGTGAGGCATATGAAACAACTCTTCCCTCCTGCATAAGCACTGCTCCAAGTCCTCGACGAGAAGCGTCGCAATACACCAGGTAATCCTTGCGTTGATCTGGAAGAATCAACACTGGAGCTGTAACCAAGCGTTTCTTCAACTCCTGAAAACTGGCCTCACATTCCTCAGTCCATTTGAACTTGGTGTCCTCCTTCAACAATTCCGTCATGGGCTTTGCAATCTTCGAGAAATTCTCAATGAACCTCCGGTAGTATCCTGCGAGTCCAAGAAACTCCGGATCTCTCCAACTGACGTGGGTGCTTCCCAATTTGTCACAGTGACAACCTTAGTAGGGTCTACTGATATTCCTTCTCCGGATATAACATGTCCAAGGAATCCAACTTCCTTCAACCAAAACTCACACTTGCTGAACTTGGCATATAACTGATGTTCTCTGAGCTTCCCAAGTACCAAACGCAAATGCTCCTTATGTTCCTCTTCATTCTTCGAGTAGACCAGAATATCATCAATGAACACCACGACGAACTTATCCAAAAACTCCATAAACACCTTGTTCATCATGTTCATAAAATAGGCAGGTGCGTTAGTCAGACCAAATGACATAACGGTATACTCACATAGCCCATACCTTGTGGTAAAAGCTGTCTTAGGTATATCCTGCTCTCGAATCTTCAGCTCGTGGTACCCTGATCGCAGATCGATCTTGGAAAACACCTTAGCCCTTGCAGCTGGTCAAACAAATCATTGATCATCGGCAGTGGGTACTTGTTCTTGATCGTCACCTCATTCAATCCTCGATAATCAACAACCATCCTCAACGATCCATCCTTCTTCTCCACTAGAAGCACTGGGGATCCCCAAGGTGACGAGCTTGGGAGAATATAATCTTTATCCAGTAACTCCTTAATCTGCTTCTTAATTTCCTCTAAATCCTTTGCGGGCATCCTGTACGGTCTCTTCAATATTGGTCCTATGCCTGGCAAAAGCTCGATCAAAAACTCAATGTCTCTATCTGGTGGCATGTCTGGCAACTCTTCTGGAAATACATCTGGGAAATCCTTCAACACTGGTACTTCCTCCTGTACAACTCCTGATAAGGAATTCACTTGAGTCCTATTCGGCACATGCCGGGATACATACTTGATCCTCCTTCCTTCTGGGGTGGTAAGCAAAATCGACTTACTGGCGCAGTCAATGTTCCCTCCATACTTTGATAACCAATCCATGCCTAATATCACATCCAGTCCTTGTGACTCCAATACTATTAGGTCTGAGGGAAACAAATAGTTACCAATCCTTAATGGTAACCGATCACACCATAGACTAGCCATATACTCTGCTCCTGGCGAGGTTACTAACATGGGTGACCTGAGGGCTTGGGTCGGCAGTTTAAACTTATCCACAAATCCCCTTGATATGTATGAATGCAATGCACCAGTATCAAAAAGAACGATTGCAGTAAATGACTTAACCAAAAACTTACCTATTACTGCATCGGGTTGCGCTTCAACCTCCTCCACGCTAACGTGGTTCACTTGTCCCCTGTTGAAAGGGTTGGGCTTCTTCCCAGAGCTTCCATTGGCATTCCCATTCTTTGCTTCAGAACACTCCGTGGCGTAATGTCCATTCTTCCCGCAGTTGAAACAAGTAATGTGACTTAGATCCTTCTTGGCGGGCGTTGTTGGGTTGGAACGGTTCTGGCCATTGCTTCCTCCATTACCATTCCCGTTCTTGGGGCCACTATGGTTGTGCGAACCCTCCATTGTGATTGTGACCTCCATGGTTATGTTGAAGGGGTCCTCCTGTGTTCGGGGTAAAACGGGGTCTCTGCTGAGCTCCAGAATTGTACTTCCCTTGTCCATACTTCCTCTTGCGGTTGTCAATTTGCTGCTGCTTCCCTTCAATCACGAGAGCTCTATCTACCAACTCCTGGTAGTTATTAAAATTTGCCACCATCAACTACATGCTCAGCTCATCATTCAGTCCTTCCCGAAACTTCTCCTGTTTAGCTGCATCCGTAGCAACGTAATCTGGGGCATAACGTGCTAGCTTACTAAAGTCATCCACATACTGGCCAACGGTGCGTCGTCATTGGCGTAAGTTACGAAACTCACGCTTCTTCATGGCCATAGCTCGTGTTGATACATGGGCAGTGCGAAAAGCCTGCTGAAACTGGTCCCATGTAACGGTGTCGATGGGGTAAGTGGCTGTGAAATTCTCCCACCATGATGATGCGGGTCCATCAAGCTGATGTGTGGCAAAACGCACTCTCTCCGCATCTGTGCATCCTGTAGTGATCAACTCCTTTCCAATCTTGCGGAGCCAATCATCTGCAACTATCGGCTCGGTGCTACTTGAGAACACCGGCGGATTCAGCCTTAGAAAACGGGCTAAGTGATCAACAGGTGGTGGTGGTGGGTTGTTGTTGTTGTTGTTCCCCTGATTCTGATTCTGGACTAGTATCTCCATCAATGCATTCTGCTGCTGGATCAACTGAGTGAGCTCCGGCGGGAAAGCAAATCCATTGTCGCGTCTCGGAGGCATCTGCTGGGTTTAGGAAAAGGTGAGAAAACAGAGTAGAATGAGGTCTAGGGGGAAAACACTACCCATATGCACATGAGACAAACACAATCATATCACTCCAATCAATTCAAACAAGGGCATACAATCGGTCTAACTATCATTACAAAAGTGCTCGGACTATACTATATACATGGGGGGAATACTACTACTGAACATGGTGGTCGACTAGAAAAATTGATCGGTGGAAGACTCCATAATATCTGCTCCAGCTTCATCAACAATATCATCATCGCTATCGTCGGGGTCCGAATCGGTGTCGTCGATGATGATGTAGTTCTCCGGACAAGTGGAATCGTCGTCTTCTCCTCCTGGCGCGGGATCTCCCATGAATACTCCGAGTTTCCTTGTCGGTCGTCATTCTTCTCCACTAGTACGACGATTTCTTCCTCATAATCTTCGCGAGTAGCCTTGAGTTCTTCCTCCACCTCCGTGATCCTTGTCATTGCCTTCTTCAAATCATTCATGCTTGCGCACATCTGGTTCTCCTGGTGACGAATGTGCTGGTTTAACTCCTGGATGAAAGCTGTAATAGATCTATCCTTCTTGGTGCTAATCATCTCCCATTGCTCATCTCGGTGCCCACAAATCTGGTAAATGGTATCATTGAGATCCTTGTGGTAAACTTCTCCAATGCGTCCCATGGTGATGTGGGCTGCCATGCTCTTGCCTAGACTCCAGGTGGGTGCGTCAAAGGAAACTCTATGGGATCGATGACTGGCATGAACGTCCTTCCTGGAACTTGAACTTGAATCATCCAGCGATCCTTTTCTGGTAAAGTGGCGTTGTAAGTCCCGGTGAAGCTTGGTATTCCAATGTTCAGGTATCGAGTAACTTCCTTCAAGTGTCGTCCAAAAGGTTGTCTTCGTCCGGTTGTGCAAACTTGTTCCTTGCGTACGCCATCCTAAAGAGTAGAAAATGGAGAGGGGTCAGAAATGAGAAGAGAGTAGTGATCTAGGTTTTAGCTTAGTGGTCGTGTCCTTGTTCCTTGCTGCAGATCCAAGCGCTGCTCCGAGCGGCGGGTGAATAAAACTCAGTTGTTTCTCAGTCGCGCAATAGGATCCATAGCAGATCTGTGGTTGCAGACACAGTTCAGTCGGCTCACAGTCCAAGATCGCCTCCGCGGCGTGATGATCGTGGGCACCGCCAGGATTAGTACCTGGATCGGGGCCACGGACAGTATGATCATCGATAGGCCCGTGATGACCATCGTCGAGTGCCTACGCCCCCTCTGAGGGGCGGATCGTACTCGCCCCGGCGGTATGATGACAGGCGCCCGTATGGTGATGAGCGTAGAGCTCCAGTTGACCCAAGAGAGCCTGGATTTGATGCAAGATCATTTCTCGTACAAGGTTTGGTCGACAGGGGCCGGGCACACAGAGAAGGACAAGACATAAACACTACAAGAAACCTGTTAATTCATGACAAATTTCGGATGACGTTCTCAGAATCCGTCACAGGTAGGGGGCCATCAATGATGGTTTCTCTAGTTCGTCACAGAAAACGTCATGGATCATCAAGATGAAAATGGGCCCCAAGGCGGTAGCCCCGTTATGAGGACACAAAGAAACCATCACGAAAACCATCATGGAACGAGCAGATGGGCCTAATTTTTTTCTTTATACACCATTCAGTCCGTCACGGATGGCTCATGCCGATGTGCCATATGTTATGGGCCTAATTTTTTTCTTTATACACCATCCAGTCTGTCACGGATGGCTCATGCCGATGTGCCATATGTTTTTTCTTCTTTTGGCCCATATGTTAGTCCTTGATACGTCGCGCGCTACACATGGTGCTATGCAGCTTGCCGTAGCATGGACCCACATGTAAGTGTAGCAGAGCTAGAAATGAGCTGAGACGGTGCCACATCAGCTTTGCCGAAAAGTGCGGGTCCCACATGTCAGTATGACACGAGAGAAATAACAGAAAAATATTAATAGCGCTCACAACCACAAGGGGTTCGAACGTGAGACCTCCTGCTACTGGACCGAACGAGCTAGCCACCAAGCCACAAAAGGTTAGCTGTTCAACCATGAGCAAGAATATTATATAGACACTACGTTGTGATGTTAGGCTGTACCAACCAATTTTTTTTTGAGAAATCTCTAGCGCCAAGCAGCTTTTTACTCGTTTTCTAGCTTTAATTAACGGACCCAGCTAGCCACCCGATAACAGTTACATGCTAGAAATAGTAATTATATAATTGGGCCGGTCCAGTACGCCAACCCATGCAGTTTTCTACTCGTTTTCTTTTTTATTTTGTCCAAGTTAGATTTATTTTTTCTTTTTTAAGTTTTTCCCACATAAAACATTACACGGTTATTATTTTTTGGGTAAAAGTTACAGTAATTAACGAGAGTGGCGTTTTGGCTCGTAGGTGTATATACACCTATTATGAAATATATGTCTAAAAACACATTTGAATATGTTAAAACAAATTGAGAAAAAATCTCGTGTGTACATCCAGACATCCTATGTTATGTTCGCGCAGAAAATTTCGGTGAAAAAGAACATTTTTTGTGGCATGTATAAAAAAGATTTAAAAAATGTCTCGTGAATAGTTGTAATCAAGCATAAAAAATTATCTTTTTTACACAAGCCACAAAAAATGTCCTTTTTCATCGAAACTTGGTGCACGCACATATAATGTCCGAATTTACACGCAGGGTTGTTTCTTGATTTTTTAACTTTTTAAAATGTGCATTTAGACAATGGGTGCATATACACCTATGAGCCAAAGTGAATTTCCGTTAAATTGCAACTATTATGTATTTCAAATGTCTATTCTATTTTCATTCTTTTGTACCTTAAAGAGGTAAACATGAACTTTTTCTAAAATTACATGGACTTAAACAGTTCACGTGCATTAAAAATTATTTGTAAATTCCGTATCTTCATTCTGGATCAAAAGCACACAATTTTTTTATATTGTTCAACCTGCATTAAAAATTATTGTGTAGTAATAATAATTTTTTGAAATGTATTTAAAAATGTTACACATGTTTGTAGTCTATAGAAATGTAAGATTAATAGCACATAATATTTTTTTACTAAACGTTCAACATTTTTTAAAAGCACACTGAACATTTTTTTAAATACACATTGACTTTTCTTAAAGGGATGTTGTCTATTTTTTTGAATGCGTGATGAATTAAAAAATACATTTACAATTTTTTTAATACACGTGAAACGGTTTTCTAAAAACACGTCGATTTTTTTTTCAAATGCACTAATACTTCCATTAAGTTTGATGTCAATTGTAATTTTCCCTTACATTTCATGTTTTGGATGGAAAAAATAATATCAAGAATGCAAGCATGAACTGAAAAAATAATAAATATAACTTCATTTTATTTGTACATGCACAAAATGTGTGTCGAGTGCCCGACACTAAACACCCGGCATACCTTTTTTTTCATTTCTTTCTATTCTTTGTTTTGATTTCTTCTCTACATACTGTTAATGGTCTTGAAATTTCCCTACATTCAATATAGACCATCACATGTTCCAGAATATGCAAACGAAGTAGGAAAAACATGAAACCTGACATGGTGTCATTATATGATCCCTAGAGACCGTGGTAAAAAAAATAGAAGGTTTTAAAAAAGTTGTCACGTACACTGCTTGGAAACCGAGACATCTCCCGGGAAACATGGTTTCGAGAGGGAATGGGTTGGGTTTGAATGCAATGATTTATCGTTGGACCTTGAAAGGTTTTTCTACATTCAAGAGACACCATCACATGTTCCATCTCAAAATTTGAGAGCGTTTCACACAACTTACTGTGTAACTATTGTGTATTTTAAATCTCTATTCTTTTTTATATTGTGTACCTTTTTTTCGGATGAACATGAACTTTTTCTAAAGTTCACGTGGATTTAAATAGTTCAACGTGTTTTTTTTTGTAAAATTACGTATCTTCATTCAAGACCAAAATCACGCAATTATTGTATATCTTCATTGTATTTTTTCAAAATACATAATTATTATAAAGTTGATGACACATGGTATAAAAACTGTTGAAATTGTATTAAAATTTACTGTGTAATAATACTAAGTTTTAGAAATGTATTAAAAATGTTAAGCCTGTGTAGAAATGTGATGATAATTTTACAAAATAATATTTAGTGAAAAATCTCGAAAAAATGCAAACAATGTCGGGAAACATGAAACTGTCATGGCCCTCGTATGACACATAGAGGATCTGATAGAAAATTGAGAAGGTTTCAGAATAGTTGTAATGTGCACTACTTAGAAACCAGCCATCTTCGAGAAAGAATCTATGTTTTGAGAAGGAACGTGCCAGTTTTGAAGGCGAAGCGACCATTGCTTCCTCTATGATTGCCTCTTATCCAAGAAAATGAAAGGAATTACAAACATGAGGGTGCCAAGCTCGGCCCCGAACATTGAGATTGTTGATTTTTTTTTTAATTCTAAAAAATGCAAACGAAGTCTTAAAAAATGGAACTTGGCATGGTTCTTGTGGACAAGGTTAGGAGGTCGGAGACGGCCCAGAGCAGTGGCAACGACGACGAGGTGGTGACGTCCGCGACGGAGAAGGGCTCGATGGCGAGCACACGGACCGTCCCGGCTCAAGCTGGTTCCCGGAACAGACGAATCCGTCCGCGGCGGACCTCCTAGATGTGCTCACTGTAGCATGACTAGGGTTTGAGAGTTGAATTATTTCTTAATGCAATTAAATGATGATGAACATGATGATATGACACATTAGCATGTGGTCACTGTAGCATGACACTGGGATTGTTACAGCGCCCTCATATGAAACTTAAAGACAATGGTAAAAACATGAGAAGGTTTCACAATAGCTATGACGTATGTTGCATACAAACCGGGTCATCTCCAAAGAAGAAATATAGGTTTTGAGAGGAAACTAGTCATATTTGAAAGCGAAACGCCCGTTGATGCATCCGTTGGCCTTGAATTTTTTTCTACTCTCAATATATAGCATTGAATGGTCCATGCCAAAACGTGAGAATTTTTCGGATCCGTTTGCTATACATAAGTCATTTAGTGCATTTCTAAGCATTTAAGAAATACAATTCAATTTGGAACTCCAAGTGCACGTAAAAATTGAAAATTTGGTTTTAAAAATCACATTTGTATTAACGAGATTCCAAACATCAGGGTGCCAAGACTGAACTCTGAACTTGGTAGATTGTTGGTCCCGTAATTTAAAAAAAATGCAAACAAATTTTAGAAAACATGAAGCTTCGCATGGTGTCATAAATGATCCCTAGAGGTCGTGGTAAAAAATCGAGATGGTTACTTACACAATAATTGCTAAAATTCTATCAAGTGTTTCCCACTGCCGCACATCATTGACTATGGCTAAGTCACTAGTTAGTAGAAAATGTTTAATCATTTATCTACAATCCATGAATTAAATTTTCAAATGTTCGCTACAAAATATTAGTAATATCTCAAAATATTTCCCAGTGATAAAAATATATTTTAAATTTATAAAACCATATTTGATCGATGTTCACTCAAAACAATATGTGTAATATATCAAAATATTCCAAAAAGTGTTCTTTGGGTATTCTAATGACCGGAAATAATAGTGTTCAACCTATTTAGGATAAATAACTAAATAATACTTTTCAATATATGTAGTATATTAGATATAAAAAGTGTGCTGGAGTATATGTGATAAATGTTTTTTGCAAATTATTTTAGAAGGGTGCCTTATTTAGTTATTTGCAAAACAGAAAAAAAAACTAGTAGTTCAAAATCTGGGCTGCCTTGCTAGCTGCTGGCCTAAGGTCAACAAAAGCCCATTAGATTCCTAGCTACGCATGCATGTATCCTAGGTCAGGAAAACCACCGCTTCTGATTGGTTCATTCTACCTTCACACGGATCGCCAGTCACAGCCGTCAGATCCTCTCGCATCCAACGGTGGCAGACTGGTTCCCATCACTCGTGTTTCTTCCCCACCCACGAGGAGTCATCGCATTTATTCCGCCGAGCTACCCGCTTCCAGATCCTCCCAGCGCCTTCCTTTCTCCATCCCCTAATCCAGATCTCTCTTCCCCCAGCAACTAACTTCCTCCGTCCCCTCACCGAAGGCAAGCACATCCCCAACAAGTCCACCATGCCCAGGCCGCGCTGGGCCGCCGAGGGGTCTGCATCGACCGGTCGCCGGGGAGCAGCGCTGTGCCGGACGCTGCAACCGAAGGCCAAACGGCGCGATGGCGGACGCGGTCTACAGCGCCAGCGGGATGGCTTCCGCTTCAGCCGCGACCAGTGCCCGTGTAGCTGCAGGGCGCTTGCCGCCTCGACGACGGCCTCGTCCATATAGGCGGCGACGCCCCTGAAGGCCGACCTGGCGCCGGTGCCGTTGCTGTGTCCTGTGCCCGAGTCGCTGCAGGGCGCGAGCGGCTCCCTCGTGGGCTTGCCGGACCGAGGGAACCACGACGGGCTCGCGCACTTGGATGGGCCTGGCGCGACAGTATACCCGACGGGCGTGCTCGAGGTCGCCAAGGTACTGCGGCGGCGACGGGCTCGTGACCCCCTCCACATCCACGCATCCAAACTACAGGCCGGCGCGGACGCGAGCTAGATGGCTTTGGAAACCGAAGCGGTGGCGTGCTCGTGATCCCCTCCCATGCGTGTTTGAGGAGCGTGAATCCAGGGGCAGCATACGCGGCGAGATCCCATCCTAGGCGTCCTTCCGTGGTGGAAGATGATGGCTGGTAGTGGATCTGGTGGATCCTAGCCTAATAAGCTCGAAGCCGTGATGTTGTACTCTGCTTTCATATGAATACGACTACGCTCTCTCAAGAAAAATCAACGTGCTTACTTGGCTGTGATTTGTGTTTTTGTATAATTTTTTAGTGGGTTTCATTTTCCTTTACTTTTGGCTGTAACTCTAATTTTTTATTTTAATGGTATGAGCAGAAATCTAAAATGTATGTGCTTGAAATGTTAACAGACAAACCATAATAGGTATTTCCCCGCAAAAGAAACATAATAGGTATTAGTCTATACTATAATTAGTGAGCTAAATATTTCTAATGGAAATTAGTAGGGCAAAATACTATTTGGGCCACAACATAACCATTGGGCTGAGATTTTAACTAGGCTGATGATCACACGGGCCGAAACTAAAACAATGGGCCAGATGATCACATGGGCCGAAACTGAATCGATGGGCTATATGATCACATGGGTCAAAACTAAAACAATGGGCCAGAATCCTATATGGGTTGATAACCTGGTGGGCCACCATGTCGGTTGCCATGTCGGATGATGACGTGGCTTGCGCGTTAACATCGTTGTTAGCACGTTAGTTAAGTGCCATCTATGACAGCCAAGAGCCGTCATGGATCCATGATGGTATTGGAAGATCCGTCATGGAGCACACAGTGGTCAAATTATGACGCGATATACATGACGGATTTTAAATCCGTCATGCGTGGTCATCTATGATGGTTTTGTGCCCATCCATGACGGATGGTGTCCGTCATGTATTAACAGATTTCTTGTAGTGAAACCGTCTGAGTGGAAGCAGAGTACATGTTTCTGGACCTGAATGTTTTAGCAGAGCCATCCGAGCCGCTGAGATCCCTCCCAACTTCAGGTTCGCAACGGGCGTGAGTAAGTTCACCGGTGAGTCGAAGCCCGACACTTGGCTAGAAGATTACCGAGTGGCAGCGCAGATTGGTGGCGGCAACACGATGATGTAGCCACGAAGCACCTCCCCTTGATGCTTGAGGGTTCAGCCAGAGCTTGGTTGAATCAGTTGGCCCTGGAAGTATTTTCAGTTGGGAAGAGTTGGCCCGAGTGTTTATCAAAACATTCGAGGGAACTTGCAAGCGACCTGCTGGGTTGAGTGAATTACAACATTGCGTTCAGAAACAGAACGAGACTTTGAGAGACTTCATCCAGAGATGGACTACTGATAACCCACAAGTATAGGGGATCGCAACAGTTTTCAAGGGTAGAGTATTCAACCCAAATTTATAGATTCGACACACGGGGAGCCAAAGAATATTTGAAGGTATTAGCAGCTGAGTTGTCAATTCAACCACACCTGGAGATTAATTATCTGCGGCAAGTAATCAGTAGCACAGTAATATGATATTTTTGATAGTGGTGACAGTAGCAACGATAACAGTAACAGTGATAACAGTAATTTTGTAGCAAGTGTAACAGTGATGATAGCAGTAGTAACATAGCAAGAACAATATAAGATAAATTCGTAGGCATTGGATCGGTGACTTGTTGGATGATATTCATCATATAACAGTTATAACCTAGGGCGATATGGCACTAGCTCCAGTTCATCGATATAATGTAGGCATGTATTCCGTAAATAGTCATACGTGCTTTATTAAAAGAACTTGCATGACATCTTTTGTCCTACCCTCCCGTGGCAGCAGGCTCCATATTGAAACTAAGGGATATTAAGGCCTTCTTTTAATAGAGAACCGGAACAAAGCATTGACACATAGTGAATACATGAACTCCTCAAACTACGGTCATCACCGAGAGTGGGCCCGGTTGTTGTCACTCCGGCGTTGTCGGATCATGACACGTAGTAGGTGACTATAACTAGCAAGATGGGGTCTAAAACATGGATATAATGATGAATTCATAAACGGTTCAGATCTGAGTTCATGGCACCCGGGCCCAAAGTGACAAGCATTAAGCATAGCAAAGTCATAGCAACATCAATCTAAGAACATAGTGGATACTAGGGATCAGGCCCTAACAAAACTAACTTGATTACATGATGAATCTCATCCAACTCCTCACCGACCAGCGAGCCTACGAAGGAATTACTCACTCCCGGCGGGGAGCATCATGGAATTGGCGATGGAGATGGGTTGGTGATGACGAAGAACGAAGATCCCCCTCTCCGGAGCCCCAAACGGACTCCAGATCTGCCTTCCCGAGGAAGAACAGGGCTTGGCGGTGGCTCCATCTCGTGGATCGCGATAATTCTTTCTCCCTGATTTTTTTCTCCGAAAATAAGAATTTATAGTGTTAGGGTTGAGGTCTGCGGGGCCACCAGGTGGGTACAACCCACCTGGGGACGCCAGGAGAGGGGGGCGCGCCCTGGTGGGTTGTGCCCACCCAGGTGCCCCTCTCCGGCAGGTCTTGGCTCCAGAAATTCTTATTATTGATATAAAAAACCCTCGCAAAGTTTCGTTCCATTCCGAGAACTTTCATTTCTGCACAAAAACAACACCATGGTAGTTCTGCTGAAAACAGCGTCAGTCCGGGGTTAATTTCATTCAAATCATGCAAATTAGAGTCCAAAATAAGAGGAAAAGCATGAGAAAAAGTAGATACGTTGGAGACGTATCAACTCCCCAAAGCTTAAACCTTTGCTTGTCCTCAAGCAATTCAGTTGATAAACTTAAAGTGAGAAAGAAAAACTTTTACGAACTCTTTTGCTCTTGTTTGCATAAATAAGCTTAAACAACACCCAGATTTTCAGCCAACATTATAACTAACCATGTCAACAATAACTCTTAAAGATTATAATGACTCATATCAATGACATAATCGGCTAGCGAGCAATAATAAAATATCTCAAACAGCAACACGTTGTCAAAACAACCATGATATAATATGACAATAGTGCTATCTCGCTAGCCCTTTCTGAGACCGCAAAACACAAATGCAGAGCACCTCCAAAGTTCAAGCAGTGACTAAACATTGTAATTCATGGTAGAAAAGATCAAGTCATGATGCACCGAACATTAGCTACACACAATGCATAAATCATGACAACTGTGCTCTACTCAGTTTCTGGCGCTTGTTTTAGAAGGTGGTGACAAAACATAAAAGTAAATAGAAAGTCCCTTCGCAGAGGGAAGCAGTGATTTGCAGAGGTGCCAGAGCTCAATTTTTAAAATAGAGATAAATGATTATTTTAAGACATGCACCCTTCTTATTCACTTCACGACCATCAGTTATCAACATCTTTCATGCTAAGCACGCTAGTGGCGGTTCCCAAGCGATAAAAGTAAAGGTTTACTCCCCCTCCACCAACAATCACATTCCACGGCTTGTCCGAAACAACGGGTGTCGTCCATACCAACATCAGTCCCGGGGGAGTTTTGTTTAATTATTTGCATTTTTGAGTTCGGGACTGGGAATCCCTATTACCGCCCATTTTCTCGTGCGATGCCGAGTGAATAAACACTCGACCTGAGAATAACCCGCTTAGCATGGAAGATACCGACCACCTCCTGTCGTTCCATGAACGATCCAGGCACACAAAAGGATAACTTTTAGAAGTTTTTAAAGGTGGCACATGCAAATTTACTTAGGACGGCAGGGTAGTACCGCATATAGGTAGGTATGGTGGACTCATCTGGAATAACTTTGGGTTCAAGGTTTTTGATGTACAAGCAGAATTCCCACATAGTACAGGCGAAGGCTAGCAATTAAGATTGAGAAGCGGCCAGCTAGAGAGCAACAACGATCATAACCATGCATTATGCATAAGTCACATTGGACACTACCATGAGTAGGATATGAACACCATGAACATAATTATCATAGAGGCTATGTTGGTTTTGATTTAACTACATGCATAAACATGTGCCAAGTCAAGCCACTCGAACATTCAGAGGAGGATACCATATCATCATACTACATCACAATCATTTTAACGCTATGTTGATATCCAAGATAAATCATTATCCACTCCCAGCTACTTATGCATGGCATGAGAAACTATAATCTCTAATTGTCATTGCAAACATGTTTAATCATAATGGGCTGAATCATGGATACTAGGTTAAACATATTTACGCAAACAGAACAAGTCGAGTTCATACCAGTTTCTCTTTACCACGACCAGTTCATCGAATATCGTCATTATTTCCTTTCACTTGCACGACCGAACGATATGAAAATAATAATAGTGCAAGAGTGTCATGGACTAAGCTGGAATCTGCAAACATTTTATTCAACAGGAGAAGATAAGGTAAAATGCGCTCTTATTAGTTCAACAGTTAATCATATAAGAGCCACTCAACATTTTCATCGTGGTCTTCTCCTCGGTAAGACTCGAATAAAAAGAAAAGAAATTCAGAGAAACACATTGAAATATTTTTGGAGTTTTTGGTTTTCTCGAGCGAGCATATAAAAAACCAAAAACGAGAAAAAACTATTTACACGGGAAAGCTCCCAACAAGCAAAGGAAGAACAAGGAAATCTTTTTGGATTTTCTTTTTAGTGCTACTACTAAGCATGCATTGAACGTAAATTACTACAACTAATTATTTTGGTTTTTCTAAAGTTTTTTCAAACACACAAGAAGAAAGCAAGAAAATAAATCTAAGCATGGATGATACAATGAAAAAGTGTGAGCACCGACAAATAGAATGATATGTGAACATGAATGTAATGTCGGTAAGAAACACGTACTCCCCCAAGTTTAGGCTTTTGGCCTAAGTTGGTAATCGGTCAGTAGCCTGGAGGGTAGTAAGGATCTTGAGGAGCATGCATCCACTCATCCCACTGCTGAGGCTCCTCCGCAGCCTCTGTAGCAGCGTGAGCATTCCAGTAGGCGATGATGTCTGCAGGCATAATCCGGTATCCGCCCATGGCAGCAGAATCAAACAAAGCAGGCGCAGGCAATGGAATAACATCACGAGTTTTAACGCTATAGACCAGGTTGTAAGGAATGGCAATGTCAGAACGATCACGTGCAAGAAAGTGATGGTGTTCCATGGCTGCACGGTCTAGGTAAACCTTAGTCAGAGGGTAATCATGAGGGCGTATCTCGACATTAAATCGAGTCGCCAAACGAGTGGCAAAAATCCCACCATGTATTTTACACTAGGATTTATTAAGATGCAGGCGACGAGCCACGATAGCTCCCAAGCTATGCATGTTGTCGCCCTCCAGTGCACGACGAAAAATAGCAAGGTCTGGTGAACTAAGTGCACCCACCTTCTCCCTAGCAAGCAAGCATTTGGTAATAAAAAGTGCAAAGTAACGAACAGCAGGAAAATGTAAGCCAGTGGCAGTGATGGCTGACACTCCTCTCTCATCTCCCACAGTCAAAGTGCGATAAAAATCCTCAAACCCAGCCGGCCTAGGCTCAGCCAAGCTCCCATCAGAAGGGATCATGCATATTCACAAAACTCGGTAAGTGGTATCTGATGGTTTTCAGCATATAAATCAAAGCTCACTTCAGGAGGATTATTTCTAGGCAAGAAAGTAAAGCTTTGAACAAAGATGTTTGTGAGGATTTAGTGCTGGTCACACTCATCTGCGATGAAGTTAGTGAGGTTGGCATTGGCAATATATGGCATGAACTCCTCATGAATTCCAGCCTCTTGCAGGAACGGGGTGTGCGGCCAATCGCACGGCCGTACTTCCGCCAACCTCCGAGGGTGGAGATCACTGTCAGAAGACTCCCCAATAACACCCTTGGAGTTCTTCGAGCCAAACTTCCTGAAGATATTCATGTTCGCGTACAATTTTCCTATGAAAAAAAATCTGAATTTTTAGTCCACAAAATTTTCTCAACAAAACTTCATACAGTTGATAGCAACTACTCATAGGGATACATATAGGCCATAGCAAGCATTCAAACTACTTAGAACACTAAGAATTCATCATGCAAGCACATCTACAACAGCACCGAGAGTAGCTAATTATTCAAAGTATAAACCACTAAAACAAAAACAAATTGGACAAATGGTGGAGTCACATACCAAGCAACAATCCCCCGAAACAGTTTCAGAAACGGAGCTTCGAGCAAAGAGATCGAAATCCGCAGGTTTGAGCTCAAGAACACGGGAGAGAGAGCAATGTTTTTTTTTCTGGAGGTAAGTGATGATGTGGGCTAAAGAGATAAGTGAGGGGGCCCACGTGGGGACCACAACCCACCAGGGCGCGCCTGGGGGTCCTGGCGCGCCCAGGTGGGTTGTGCCCACTTGGTGCACCTCCCTCTGGTATTATTTGCACCAAAAATTCATAAATATTCGAAAAAAAATCATGTTCAATTTTTAGGGCATTCTGAGAACTTTTATTTTTGGGTCATTTTTTTATTGCACGGGAAATTCAGAAAACAGACAACACATGGCATTTTATTTTATTTAACTAATAAAAACAAACAACAAAAAGTAGAGACAGAAGGTAGTGCTTACTAAATTCATCAACTTTCATAACGCTAAAAAATGATTCATTAATAAGGTTGATCAGGTCTTATTAATAACCACTTTCGATTAGCATGAAACCGAAGAACTTTCGTAAATCACTAAGTTACTTCAATGGGGATATGCATTTCCCCAACAATAAGCATTTCATATTTCTTTTTGACAGTAGGTAGAGGTATTTGAAAACTTCCAATTGTGATTGTCAGAGATTTTTTCAATAACATTAATACCATTCACTTGGAATTGTTTCTTCGGAAAGTGCACCGTATGCTCATTACCATTGATATGAAAAGTGACCTTGCTTTTATTGCAATCAATAACAACCCCTGCGGTATTCAATAAGGGTCTACCAAGGATAATCGACATGTTGTCGTCCTCGGGCATCTCAAGTATAACAAAGTCAGTCAACGTAGTAACATTAGCAACAACAACGGGCACATCCTCACAGATACCGATAGGTATGGCAGTTGATTTGTCAGCCATTTGCAAAGATATTTCAGTAGGTGTGAGTTTATTCAAGTCAATTCTTTTATATAAAGAGAAAGGCATAACACTAACACCAGCTCCTAAATCACACAAAGCAGTTTTCACATAATTCTTTTTGATGGAGCAAGGTATAGTTGGTATTCCCGGATCTCCAAGTTTTTTAGGTACTCCATCTTTAAAAGTGTAATTAGCAAGCATAGTGGAGATTTCAGCTTTCGGTATTTTTCTCCTATTTGTGATGATGTCTTTCATATACTTTGCATAAGGAGGCATTTTCAAGATGCCAGTCAAGCGGGTACGCAAAAAGACTGGCCTCAGCATTTCAGTAAACCATTTAAATTCTTCGTCATCATTCTTTCTAGTTGACTTGGGCGGAAAAGGCGTAGGTTTGTGAACCCACGGTTCTCTTTCTTTACCGTGTTTCCTAGCCACAAAGTCTCTTTTATCATACCTTTTATTCTTAGGTTGTGGGTTATCAAGATCAACAGGTGGTTCTATCTCAACATCATTATCTGGTTCTTTATCATTATTTGTTTGAGTGTCTTCATGAACCTCATCATTATCTTTTTCATTATCACTAGGTGAGTGTTCATTACCAGATTGAGTTTCAGAATCTGAGGTAGAAGTTTCATTATCATTATCAGGAGGTTTTTCTATTTCAGGTTCACTAGAAGTGTGCAAAGTCCTATCATTTTTCTTTTTCTTTTTCTTTCTAGAAGGACTAGGTGCACTAGTGTTATTTCTTTGTGAATCTTGTTCAATTCTTTTTGGGTGTCCCTCAGGATAAAGTGGTTCCACTATAGAAAAATACACTTCCGTGATGATACGTGTTTGTCACAGTAGGTCACGTTTTCTGTCATGCATGTCCATCCATGACAAATTTATGACAGAATGAAGATAGTCATACCTGCGCTGTCGTAGAAGTGTTCCATGACATTACCAAAATTATTATCAGGGAAGTGTCCACTTCCATGACGATAAATCGCGCGTCACAGAAGTGCTTTCGTCAAGGGTGACCGACACGTGGCATCCACCGTAACGGAACGCCGTTAAGCTACCGGGTCCGGTTTTGGATCCGATAACCCGTTAACAGCCCGGACCAATGGGGATTTTCCACGCGTAAAATTCTGATTGGCTGACGGAAACACGTGTCAGCTCCGCGTTGGCACAGGTGTCACTCATCCAATGGGCGAGATGCGCCTATGATATGCTGACACGTGGACCGGCCCAAAAGTGTCCCATAAAGATTAATGGGCCGGCCCAACTAAAGGCCCACAAGATTTTGCGGTCCATAATGGGCCAGCCAGCAAAAGACCCACGAGATTTTGCGTATCATAATGGGCCAGCCCAGCTAAAGGCCCACGAGATTTTGCGGGCCATAATGGGCCGGCCCAGCTAAAGGCCCGCGAGATTTTGCGGGCCATAATGGGCCGGCCCAGCTAAAGGCCCGCGAGATTTTGCGGACCATAATGGGCCGGCCCAGCTAAAGGCCCAACATTCTCAGTTAAGGCCCGTACGGCTAGTGTCAAATCGGCCCGTCAACGGCCTGTCCTAAACTTGTCATCATCACGGCCCATGGTCACTTCTGGGCCGTTAACAGTCTGCTAAGTATACGGGCCGAATTACGGCCCGGTGTATTTCCGGCCTGTTAAAGGTCCTGCTTCATTTTGGCCCATTTACAGGCCATTGAAACTTTCGGCCCTTAAACGACCGTGAAGGATTTGGGTCATATTCAGCCATGTTTGACATTCGGCCTGTTAGAGGCCCACTATAGATTTGGGCCACTTTCGGCCTGTTGTGATTTTGGGCCTGTTAACGTTGGACGAAATCCATGGGTGTGACGCCCGGATAATTAGACTACAGTAATCCCGCGTTAATGATGCCATGTCACCACGATTACTGTTGTTAATCTTTTGTTAGTTCAAAATCGATTCGAAATTCAAACTAAAAATAAAGTCAAACGGTAAAGATTTTCAAATATTAAAACTAAAATGTTGGGGTGTTGCCAAATAATGCATAGGTTATTATTGTGGAGAAACCACATTTTTATAAAAGGTTTAAATACACTTAAATGATTAAAACAGTAGGTAAAACTATTAAATAAATACCTTTTGAATATTATAAATTGCTAAACTATTTTGATCAGGGGTAAAACTTTCTGTGAAAGTAGTTGGAGTTCTAACTATATTTTAGGTATGGGTTTTACTTTTGTAAAACTATAATTTACTAAATAGATAAAAGAAAGCAGAAAAGAAAAAAAGTAGAAATAAAACAAAGCAAAAAAAAGGAAGAACCCCCCCGGGCCAAGTGGCCCAGCTGGCCACCGGCCCAACTAACCCGAGGCCCAGCCGGCGCCCCCTTAATGCCCACTCCCCCCCGTGACCTAGATCGGGTCAACTCCTCCCGCACGAACCCCCCCCCCCCCGCACTCCCTCTCCCTCGTCCCACTCCTCCTCTGCTCCCCCGATTTGGATCGAGGGAAACGGCTCCCCGACCCCGTTGCTGCGACCTTCGCCGTCACCTCGCCAACCGCCGTCGCAAGGAGAACCACCCCGCCGCCCGGATCGACCGCGCCCGCCGTCGCCGAAGCTACATCGTCTGACGCCATCGCCGCGGTCCTCTCCGACGCCGGCGCTCCCCGTCACCGTCGCCGGAGGCGTCCTCGCCGGTCTGCCTCCTCCTCCTTGCCACCCTCTTCGTCACCGACCTCGTCGCCGTCCTCCTCCCCACGGGTCGCCCCCGAGCCCGCTGCCATGCCCCTCCCGCTCCCCTGTGAGCGCCTCCCTCTCCTCCTCTCTCCCCCACCGCGCCGCGCCCGCGCCCGTCGGCGCTCTCGCGCGCCCCTGTGGTCGAGCCCCTCGCTCGCGCTCGTCCCCACCCGTCGCTGGCCGCGCCCAGTGCCCCGCCATGCTCACCGCCCTGCCTCGCCCACACTCGGCGCCGCGGCCCACGTCCCTCACTCGCTCACCGCCGCCCCGCACCGCTCCTCCCGCACCGGCCCACGAGCCTCGCCGAGGCCACGGCCTCGTCCCGCCGCGCTGGGCTACGGCCACCACCGGCGCCCCCCTGATGCCCCATTCGGGTGCACGGGCGCCCACGCCACACCCCGCGCCCGTTAACCGTGTTGGCCCCATGGGCCTATGACAAGTGGGCCTAGCTCCTGAACGAAAAAAAATGATAAAAAAATAAATAAAAATAAAAGATAATAATAATAAAAGTAATAAATTAATTAATAAACATTAATAAATATATAAATAAGAATAAATAATAAAAATAAATAAATAAATAAATAATTAATTAAGATAATTAATTAACTTATTTAATCATGTTAATATTAATTAATTAAAGTTAATTAATCCTAATGAATTAATCTAATTAACCTGTTAGTTTAATTAAACAGAATTAGTTTAATTAAACCCTAATTAACCTAACAGAGTATGACACGTGGGTCCCACTGGACCCACGCGGCAGTTTGACCCAGTCAACCCCTGTTGACTGCTGACGTCAGCATGACATCATGCTGATGTCATAAATCCATTTTTGAATTAAGTTAAATAATTAATTAAATTCTAGAAATTAATAGAATCTTTAGAAAATCATATCTTTTAATCCGTAACTCGGATTAAAATATTTTCAACATGAAAGTTGCTCAGAACGACGAGACGAATCCGAATACGCAGTCCGTTCGTCCACCACACCTCCCTAACCTATCGATCTAGCAACTTTCCCCCTCCGGTCCGTCTGTCCGAAAACGCGAAACATCGGGAATACTTCCCGGATGTTCCCCCCCTTCGCCGGTACCACCTACTGTCGCGTTAGGACACACCTAGCACTGCTCATTGTCATGTCACGCATCGTCATGTTTATGTTTGCATTGTATTTACTGTTTCTTCCCCCTCTTCTCTCCGGTAGACTACGAGACCGACACTGCTGCTGCCCAGTTCGACTACGGAGTTGACGACCCCTCCTTCTTGCCAGAGCAACCAGGCAAGCCCCCCCCTTGACCACCAGATATCGCCTATTCTTCTCTATACTGCTTGCATTAGAGTAGTGTAGCATGTTACTGCTTTCGGTTAATCCTATATTGATGCATAGCCTGTCATTGTTGCTACAGTTGTTACCCTTACCTGCTATCCTACTGCTTAGTATAGGATGCTAGTGTTCCATCAGTGGCCCTACACTCTTGTCCGTCTGCCACGCTATACTACTGGGCCGTGATCACTTTGGGAGGTGATCACGGGTATATACTATATACATTATATACATGACACATGTGGTGACTAAAGTCGGGTCGGCTCGAGGAGTACCCGCAAGTGATTCTGATGAGGGGGCTGAAAGGACAGGTGGCTCCATCCCGGTAGAGGTGGGCCTGGGTTCCTGACGGCCCCCGACTGTTACTTTATGGCGAAGCGACAGGGCAGGTTGAGACCACCTAGGAGAGAGTGGGCCTGGCCCTGGTCGGCGTTCATAGATACTTAACACACTTAACGAGATCTGGGTATTTGATCTGAGTCTGGCCATTTGGTCTATACGCACTAACCATCTACGCGGGAGTAGTTATGGGTATCCCGACGTCGTGGTATCAGCCGAAGCTCTTTTGACGTCAGCAACTGAGTGGCGCGCGCCGCATTGGACCGTAAGCTCGCGCTTGTATTAAGGGGGCTAGGTCTGCTTCCGGCCGCGTACGCAACGTGCAGGTGTGCATAGGGCGATGGGCCCAGACCCCTGCGCGCATAGGTTTAGACCGGCGTGCTGACCTCTCAGTTGAGCCTAGGTGGGGCTGCGACGTGTTGATCTTACGAGGCCGGGCATGACCCAGAAAAGTGTGTCCGGCCAAATGGGATCGAGCGTGTTGGGTTATGTGGTGCACCCCTGCAGGGAAGTTTATCTATTCGAATAGCCGTGTCCCTCGGTAAAAGGACGACCCGGAGTTGTACCTTGACCTTATGACAACTAGAACTGGATACTTGATAAAACACACCCTTCCAAGTGCCAGATATAACCCGGTGATCGCTCTCTAACAGGGCGACGAGGAGGGGATCGCCGGGTAGGATTATGCTATGCGATGCTACTTGGAGGACTTCAATCTACTCTCTTCTACATGCTGCAAGATGGAGGCTGCCAGAAGCGTAGTCTTCGACAGGATTAGCTATCCCCCCTTATTCTGGCATTCTGCAGTTCAGTCCACTGATATGCCCCTTTACACATATACCCATGCATATGTAGTGTAGCTCCTTGCTTGCGAGTACTTTGGATGAGTACTCACGGTTGCTTCTCTCCCTCTTTTCCCCCTTTCCTTTCTATCTGGTTGCGCAACCAGATGTTGGAGTCCAGGAGCCAGACGCCACCGTCGACGACGACACCTACGACACTGGAGGTGCCTACTACTACGTGCAGCCCACTGACGACGACCAGGAGTAGTTAGGAGGACCCCAGGCAGGAGGCATGCGCCTCGTTCGATCTGTATCCCAGTTTGTGCTAGCCTTCTTAAGGCAAACTTGTTTAACTTATGTCTGTACTCAGATATTGTTGCTTCCGCTGACTAGTCTGTGATCGAGCACTTGTATTCGAGCCTTCGAGGCCCCTGGCTTGTATTATGATGCTTGTATGACTTATTTATGTTTTAGAGTTGTGTTGTGATACCTTCCCGTGAGTCCCTGATCTTGGTCGTACACATTTGCGTGCATGATTAGTGTACGGTCAAATCGGGTGCGTCACAATGGGCCATATGTGGCCCAACGTCACATCGGGCCCATTAACGACCCATATAAAAATGACGATAATCTAGCCCGACCGAACTTCCGGCCTGTTAAAGGCCCGTGTATTATGTTGGCGCATTTACGGCCCGTCCGAATTTCGGCCTGTGAAAGATCCGCATCGTAAATGGGCCCAATCTCAATTTCGGTCTTTTAAAGGCACATGTTTTTATGGGCTCGAGATATTTACACCTGTAAATGGCCTATTGTTACTGAGGGCCCAAATTATGTTTAGGCCTGTTAAAGGCCCACTATGGGCACAGGCCTACCAGAAAAATATGAAATCTTATGCTGATTTAGGCCCAGATATTTTTAGTGGGCTACATGCAAATTTCGGCCCATAATCGTTTTAGCCCAATTGGAATGGGCCCGACGAATGTTGCCATGTTGGGCTCCTACGAAGCTTTCGGCCGAATACGTTACTAAGATAAACCTACACTATACAAAAATAGCGTCGTAATTATTGCAGCCTTTGGCAGCATCATAAATGTTGTATCACAACAAAAGGCCTGTTGGCATAAAGTTTACAGTCCTTGCAGATAAAAGCACCATCAGATGTATAGAAGCACAGATCATTTGACCTGAGTGCTAATGTTTCAGGCTGTAGAATCTGATGGAGCAGCACGATCTTCACCTTTTTTCTGCCATTGCTCTTGTACAACGAAGCGAATGTCTGATAGTCTGGTTTCAAAACCATTCATATCTTGACGACATTTGTCAACCACTATTCTTGTTTCCAAAACGACGTCCATTAGGGATTGGACTTGTGTCTGGAGCACAGATATATTACCTTGTCTAGCAGGAAGATTTTGTTCAGTAGGCGATTTGGACGAGGTTACCTTGACAACCAACGCAGAATTACGCAGGAAGGTGCTTTTTGCATTGTTAGTGGAGAGATACTGACGCACTGCAGCAAGAGGTGACATTGTGCCTGTGGTAGCCTCGTCAGCTTCAGGTAGTTATGGCTGTTCAATCATTTTTTCCATAGCTTCCTGAAAGTTTGAACTTGTAGATTAGTGTACCAGATAAGTTACTAATGAGACAAAAACAAACAAAGTAGGTTACACGTTTATACATAACTTATTTTGGTGAACTACTGTAATACATTAACATGTATTGTAGTGCCAACTACATAATAAAATCACTTTCGGAACATATGTCCATGTAGTATGCCTACTGTATTGTCTATTTCCTCACATTCGTTGACATCTAAGGATAAAGAGACATGGTTTAAAGTAGGATGAACATAGTATGACATCATTCATATCATGGGCAAACAGATATAAAACAAACAGGCTATTTTATCATTGTGTGCGCACGTGAACATAACAACTAGAATACAGATCAAGACCAAAAGAATATCCTTCATCTCTTTTAAACCATGTAAGCTAAAATGATATGTTAAGACAACTGTGTATAAAAGTGAACAGAGTAACTAACATTGGCTACAAACCAAGTAGTTAAATGAGCACATCACAGTACCAATCAGTTCAAAGGCAGGAGGAGTAAGGACTTACAACAGCGGCTTGAACTAGTGTGCTCATGCCCTTCATCTTGCTGGTGTGGCAATCCTTGAAGATTTGCATTGCATTCTGTTCAGGTTCTTTTTGGTCCGCACAGGCTTTCCTCTGTATTTGGAACAAGTCAATATAGATACGATAATATGGCACAGAAAAAAGAAGGAAGTAGCAGCTATTTACAAGAGCCTCAGAGTGTGCAATATAGCTACGAGATCCTGTTGTCTGTTGGAATTTCACTTTAGAACGGTTGGTCTTGTTCTTCAAACAGTTAGCCTAGAAGAAGATACACTTGTAAGGCACATACATAAATACAAGTTCAATATGTGGTCTGATCAAATACATATAGCCTACCTGATACTTTGGATCAGACCAGTGTTTAACGAGGGCTGTCCAGTCTTCATCTGTAATATATTCCACTTGAGATGTTTGGGCGATTTCATTGGTTAGCCTTGCCTTCAAAGTGAGATTTTCTAAGGTGGTACCGATACTATCGCAGAGCAGACTGAAAAACATGAGTGCATGCTTGTTTAGTTGCATCATCTTTCGGATCCAACTTGAACCTCATCTGTTGAAAAAAGAATGTGAGTCTTATTAGGAGGAAGCTAGAAAGTATGGGACAGAGCAAGACAATATTACTAATTGCGATGAATAACATTACTTACGAATAAATGGTCAAGGAAGGTGTTAAAATTGGTATTGTCTTTCTCATTCCTGTACTGGATCCACGTTGGGAGGATACATGCATGACACCTAATGGCAACGACTGCCTCTGATACTAACTTGGCTGACTCTGTAGCATCACGTGGCCTTTTTAAACCTGCCTCAAAATGGATCTCCATTCTTCCTCCTTTAGATTTTGTTAATCTGTCAAGCATTATCCCTGATGTCTGTTTCCGCTTGCGTCGTGGTGCTAGTTCAACAACGAATATGGAAAGTGTTAGTGTACATCAAACTGTGAGAGTACATGTAAAGGAGCATGCAACTGCAACTTGACTCGGTCAGGTACCGTCTTGGTGTTGATGCTCATGAGGTTCATCTGATCTTGCCAAGTCCTGTTGTGTCAGCAGTGCTTCGTAAGTAGTGTTAGGTGTGAAGGCAACTTGGGAACTGGCCAGTTCCAGAGCAAGCGAACGAGTAACTCGTTGAGATGCTGGTACAGTTGAAGCGGATGCTGCAGCTGGTGGAGCAGGTGATACTGTGTTTGTAGATTTAGCAGGTGGACTTGGACCTTCTACTGCACTATAAGTACCAGCAAAATCTGGATGGCAGATCCTTTTCCGTTTCACCCGACGAGTAACACCACTCCCTACTATATTATTTTCCTTGCTCTTTTTTGACTTTGCCATGTCAAGCCGTACCCACAACACAAAAGAATAAAATCGATCTTCAAAACTCATTGATGGATAATACAGACAAGCAGTACTTTGATGTAAGACAACCGTATGAGGATGGAATATGTAAGAAAAACAGGACGACATGACATATTCACAGCTGCGATGTGTAAACTAAGCAGAAGGATTTTCAAGAAAATAGAAGTAATGCAAGCTAGACACCATATGAAAGATGCAACCAATATTACTCTGCCAAGTTAAAAGTGTCTTGTCATAAGTGGCAATTCGAAAAATTAGAAGCAGTACAACGTAGAAATCAATGCAAGATGCAACCACTATCAAACTGCCATGTTAAAGGTATCCAATCATGAGTGACTGATGCGGGATACACAACAACAGTACTTTGATATAAGACCATGGTATGATAGATAGATGCAGTGTATTCTAGACACAGAACGCCATGTCATATGCACATGTATAACGTATGAACTCAGCAGGAGCAATTTAATCAAAATAGAAGCAATACAGGCTAGACAACATATGCAACATGAAACCAATTATCACACTGTCAACTTAGAGCAAGCACCTGCGATGGTGGAGTACGGGAGATGAACTCATCATGTAGACTTGGGACTTCAACTTCATTAGCAGTACCAGTGGCAAATCTAGAGAGTCTCTGTTTGCGTCGGTGCGGAGGACCACTAACATCCCCTAACTTACTCTTTTCCTTCCTATTTTCTGATATTGCCTTATGAAGTCAAAACCACAAGAAGATGAATAAAATTAGCTCTGCATAACTGGTTGATGCATGATACAGACGAACACTACTTTGATGTAAGGCAAGCACATGATAGGATGATGGAATATATATACAAAAAAGACAGCGTTTCATATTCACACGTACGATAGGAGGATGGAATATGTATGAAAAAAAGTAAGCGGAAGGCATTTCAACAAAATTAGAAGAAATGAAAGCTAGGCACCATATGAACATGCAACCAATATCACTCTATCAGGTAAAAAGTGTCTCGTCGTAAGTGCCATTTCAAGAAATTAGAAGCAGTACAAGCTAGAAGACAATGCAAGATGCAACCTACATCATAGTCCCAAGTTAAATGTGTCTTATGGGTAAGTGATCGTTGCAGGTATAAGTTGTAAGATGCGCAGATGCAATTCAACATAATCAGAAGCAACACAAACTAGACATCATACGGAAAACGCAACCACATATAACAGTTCCAAGTTAGAGCAAGCACCTGTGATGGTGGAGTAGGGGAGATGTGCTGTAGCGACCAGACCTCAAACAGTCTGATCTCTGTGCATAAGTGTCATCCCTGGATCGGTAATGCTGACACACACACACAGTACTTGAAGGATTTATAACAGAGTAGCAATCACACACTTATTACATCGAATGTCTCAAAAGAGAACTTATTACAATAAATATGGCTTAAGGCCATCTAAAACGATAACAACGGAAGGCTTGGAAGATAAAGTGAGTCCATCAACTCCAACGACATCACTGAGTGAAAGACCACGACCTAAGGCTCCTTACTCGTCGTCTGAAAAGTCTGCAACATGATACGTTGCAGCCCGAAAACAGGTCAGCACAAGGAATATGCTGGCAATGTAACACAAAAGGATAATGAACAGAAATATGCTATCACTACATGCATATATGGCTGGTGGAGGCTGTAGGGTTAATATGTTTTTGCGAAAAGCCAATTTTTCCCTACTATAAAGGAATAAGTTTTATTTACTACAAAGTTTGTTGAAAATATTGAGAAGGTAAACCCCCTCTCAATCCCAATTAAATGTAATTATGAATAACCCATCAAATTAATTAAGTAGTGCTGAGATCAACATGATAATCCAAGAAACCAGATACTCAAGATGTCCATAACCGGGGACACGACTAACCATGATTAGTTTGTACACTCTGTAGAGGTTTGTGCACTTTTCCCCACAAGACTCGATCTCCTCCGTTTGATTTCTCGCACTACATGATGTTTGAGAAACGGATGACCGAGACATAGTCTTTCAAAAGCGTTAGCACCTTACGATGGGTAGACCGTACCACCTACATCCCCTACATCTGCTAGTCTACTACTATAAGAGTTCACACGACTTAATCAACTATGCTAGAGCCTATAATAGCTTGTGGCTGCACACGGAAGTTTCTAGTATGAATAATCTCATGATCCCTTTGAGCCTGGGTGGAGGTCCATAGGAGAATCACACGGTACCCCGGGATTTCCAAAAAATACAGGCAATCACTCGGTACCTAGGTGCCTGAATCCACCCAGATGTGTATTTAAGTTGCCACCTTAAGTTTAACCATTAATTAACAATCTCACATCTGTCATGAATACACTCAAACCCAATCCATGTCTACGAGCATAGCATAGCAATATAATCATAACGTAGAAGTAACTCCCAGGGTTTGATAATAAATAGGTGAATAGGTACTACCTCAGCTACTTCCGAACCCACAATTTAATTCAGATCCTAACCATGCAATTGTTTGGGGATTGATCTAATACAGTAAAACTGGGTAGTAAAGAGGTATGATCAAAGTGTTACTTGCCTTGCTGATGATCCGCGAAACCTAGAGACTCGTAGTAGCACGCTTCGCACTCCGGGAATTCTATCGCAAACAAACAATAGCATACATAAGCAATCAAGCAAAGACGCACGAGCAAAACTCAAATAATAAGAATTGACCAGAAAGTTCAACTTAAGAACTCCGGTTTGCAAAAAGAATCAGATCAAACGGAGCAACGAAACTCAAACTGCGAAAGAAACAAGATCCGTTTACTAATCTGAACTAAAGTCAAATTTTACAGTACCAAAATCTTGTTCAAGTTGGTTAAACAGAAAGAGGGTTTCGAGACAAAGATCTAGGTGCTTGAATCGCCTGATTCCGATAAACGAGCGAAAAGATAAACTAAAACGAAAATCGGATCAGAAATCGCGATCGAAAATAATCGGGGAAAATCTGAGAAAAAGAAAAACTGTCGAACAGGCTAACGAACGAACGTTCGCTGTCTGCGGTTAAACGGTGAAAACCGTTCGTTAAAACGAACGTAAAACGGGCGTTCGCTAAATAACTAAACCGAAAATAAACTGCACCGGATCTATAAAAAAATGGATCTAGGGTTTCGAAAAAAATAACCAAAACGGTTTTCTCACAAAAACCGAGGCGGCTACCTCGGGTCCGGCGAGGTCCGGCGGCGGCGGGCGGTGGCGACGCGGCTAGGTTTAGGGTTTCGGGACGCGGGGTGGGCTAGCGGTGCTGGTGGGCTTCGGCGGCTCGGGGCGGGGCGGCTTATAAAGGCCCCCCGGGCGGAGTCCCGCTCGGGTACAGCCCGGAGTCGGTTTGACTTTTTTAAAAAAAAATTCCGACGTGCAGAAAAAGTAAGAAAAGAAATGATAAACGGACTCCAAAAAATCCGAAATAAAATTTCCCCGTCCTCTAAAAATAGGCCGGACAAGGTGAACATTTATTGGGGCCTAAAATGCAATTTTGAAAAACGCATATTTTTCCTAATTCAAATAAAATAGCGACAAAACTCCGAATAAAATCTAATATTTGATTTTAATATTTTTCCTCCAATATTTCATTTATTTTGGAGAAGTCATATTATCTCCTCTCATATATTTGAATACGAAATATTTTCGGAGAGAAAAATAATTAAAACAATTAATCCTCGTTTCAATATTTGATAAAATTCAAATATGAAAACAGGGAAATCCCCAACTCTCTCCGAGGGTCCTTGAGTTGCTTAGGATTTCGAGGATCGCGAAACGAAATGCAGCAAAAATATGATATGCATGAATGATCTATGTATAACATTCGAAATTGGAAATTTGGGATGTTACAAACCTACCCCCCTTAAGTTGAATCTCGCCCTCGAGATTCGGGTTGGCTAGAAAATAGGTGCGGGTGGTCTTTCCGTAGGTCTTCCTCTCGTTCCCAAGTGGCTTCATCCTCGGTATGGTGACTCCACTGAACTTTGCAGAACTTGATTACTTTGTTGCGTGTAACTCGGCTGGCAAACTCGAGTATCTTGACTGGTTTCTCCTCATATGTCAAATCACTATCCAACTGTATCGCTTCTAGCGGCACTGTATCTCTTAGAGGAATATCAGCCATCTCCGCGTGGCACTTCTTCAACTGAGAAACGTGGAAGACATCATGAACTCCGGACAATCCTTCGGGTAATTCCAACTTGTAGGCAACTTCTCCCATACGTTCCAAAACTCTGTATGGTCCCACAAAACGTGGTGCTAACTTTCCCTTAACTCCAAAGCGCTTTACTCCTCGAAGTGGGATACTCGAAGATACACTCTGTCTCCGACTTCGTAGACTGTCTCCTTGCGTTTAGAATCCGCGTAACTCTTCTGCCTGGATTTGGGCTACCTTGAGTCTATCGCGAATCAGCTTAACCTTCTCTTCAGACTCTTTAATCAAATCTGGTCCAAACAACTGTCGGTCTCCAACTTCGTCCCACAACAACGGTGTTCTGCACCTCCTTCGTACAGTGCTTCGAAAGGGGCCATCTTCAAACTGGCTTGATAACTGTTGTTATAAGAGAACTCTGCATAAGGCAAATTATCGTCCCAACTAGATCCATAGTCTAGCGCACAAGCTCTCAACATGTCCTCCAGAATCTGATTTACTCTTTCAGTCTGTCCATCTGTTTGCGGGTGAAAAGCTGTACTGAACTCTAGTCTGGTTCCCAAAGTTTCATGCAACTGATTCCAAAACTTTGAAGTAAACTGGGTTCCTCTATCTGATACAATGGTCCTCGGAACTCCATGCAGACATACGATCCTGGTCATGTATATCTTTGCCAACTTAGCACTGGTGTAAGTGGTCTTCACTGGGATGAAATGAGCTACTTTCGTCAAACGATCGACTACAACCCATATCGAGTCATAGCCTGAACGAGTCCTGGGTAATCCCGTGATAAAATCCATGCCTAGTTTATCCCACTTCCATTCGGGTATAGGCAATGGCTGTAGCAATCCTGCTGGCTTCTGATGTTCTGCCTTCACTCTCTGACATACATCACAAACTGCTACATACTCCGCAATATCCTTCTTCATTCCGGTCCACCAGAAACTATCCTTCAAATCCAGATACATCTTGGTATTTCCTGGGTGAATCGAATATGGCGAATCATGGGCCTCTTGCAGAATCAACTTCCTGATCTCCTGATCATTGGGCACATATACGCGGTCCTCAAACCATAAGGTATCGTGCTCATCCTCACGAAATCCTTTAGCCTTTCCTTTACTCATCCTTTCCTTTATCTCGGCAATCTCCTTGTCCGTCTTCTGAGCTTCTCTGATCTTATCCATCAAGGTAGACTGAATTTCCAAGGCTGCTACATAACCTCTTGGAACTATCTCCAAACACAGCTCGCAAAGGTCTTCTGCTAACTCCTTGGGTAACTCTCCGGTCATGAGGGTATTTACATGACTCTTGCGGCTCAACGCATCAGCTACTATGTTAGCCTTTCCTGGATGATAATGCAATCTCATATCATAATCCTTAATGAGCTCTAGCCATCTCCTCTGTCTGAGATTCAGCTCCTTCTGCGTGAAGATATACTTCAAACTCTTGTGATCCGTGTATACCTCACAATGGTTTCCGATGAGAAAATGTCTCCATGTTTTCAACGCATGCACTACGGCTGCTAACTCCAAATCATGCGTAGCATAATTTAACTCATGGGGTTTAAGCTGTCGTGAGGCATATGAAACAACTCTTCCCTCCTGCATAAGTACGGCTCCAAGTCCTCGACGTGAAGCGTCGCAATAAACTTCATAATCTTTGCGTTGATCTGGTAGAATCAACACTGGTGATGTAACCAAGCGTCTCTTCAACTCCTGAAAACTGGCCTCACATTCCTCAGTCCAATTGAATTTGGTGTCCTTCTTCAACAATTCCGTCATAGGCTTTGCAATCTTTGAGAAATTCTCAATGAACCTCCGGTAGTATCCTGCGAGTCCAAGAAAACTCCGGATCTCTCCAACTGTCGTGGGTGACTCCCAATTTGTCACAGTGACAACTTTGGTGGGGTCTACTGCTATTCCTTCCCCGGATATAACATGTCCAAGGAATCCGACTTCCTTCAGCCAAAACTCACACTTGCTGAACTTGGCGTATAGCTGATGTTCCCTGAGCTTCCCAAGTACCAAACGCAAATGCTCTTTATGTTCCTCTTCGTTCTTAGAGTAGACCAGAATATCATCAATGAACACCACGACGAACTTATCCAAAAACTCCATAAACACCTTGTTCATCATGTTCATAAAATAGGCAGGTGCGTTAGTCAGACCAAATGACATAACGGTGTACTCATACAGCCCGTACCTCGTTGTAAAAGCTGTCTTAGGTATATCCTGCTCTCGAATCTTCAGCTGGTGGTACCCTGATCGCAGATCGATCTTAGAAAACACTTTAGCTCCTTGCAACTGGTCAAACAAATCATTGATCATCGGCAGTGGGTACTTGTTCTTGATCGTCACCTCATTCAATCCACGATAATCAACAACCATCCTTAACGATCCATCCTTCTTCTCCACAAGAAGTACTGGTGATCCCCAAGGTGACGAACTTGGGCGAATATATCCCTTATCCAGTAACTCCTTAATCTGCTTCTTAATTTCCTCCAAATCCTTTGCGGGCATTCTGTACGGTCTCTTCGATATTGGCCCTGTGCCTGGCAAAAGTTCAATAAAAAACTCAATGTCTCTATCTGGTGGCATGCCTGGCTACTCTTCTGGAAATACATCCGGAAAATCCTTCACCACTGGTACTTCCTCCTGTACAACTCCTGATAAGGAATTCACTTGAGTTCTATTCGGCACATGCCGGGATACATACTTGATCCTTCTTCCTTCTGGGGTGGTAAGCAAAATCGGCTTACTGGCGCAGTCAATGTTCCCTCCATACTTCGATAACCAATCCATGCCTAATATCACATCCAATCCTTGTGACTCCAATACTATTAGGTCTGAGGTGAACGAGTAGTTACCAATCCTTAACGGTAACCGATCTCACCATAGGCTAGCCATATACTCTGCTCCTGGCGAGGTTACTAACATGGGTGACCTAAGGGCTTGGGTTGGCAGTTTAAACTTATCCACGAATCCCCTTGATATGTATGAATGCGATGCACCAATATCAAATAGTAAATGACTTAACCAAAAACTTACCTATTACTGCGTCTGGCTAGGCTTCAACCTCCTCCACGTTAACGTGGTTCACTTGTCCCCTGGTGAAAGGGTTGGGCTTCTTCCCAGAGCTTCCATTGCCATTCCCATTCTTGGCTTCAGGACCTTCATTGGCGTAATGTCCAGTCTTCTGGCATTTGTAGCATGTCACGTGGCTTAGATCCTTCTTGGCGGGTGTTGCCGGGTTGGAACGGTTCTGTCCGCTACTTACTCCATTACCATATCCATTCTTGGGGCCACCATGATTGTGCGAACTTCCTCCATTATGAGTGTGGCCTCCATGGGTATGAACAAGTCCTCCCGAGTTCGGGGTCTAACGGGGTCTCTGCTGGGCTCCAGAATTATACTTCCCTTGTCCATACTTCCTCTTGCGGCTGTCAATCTACTGCTGCTTCCCTTCGAGCATGAGAGCTCTATCCACCAACTCCTGATAGTTATTGAAATTTGCCACCATCAACTGCATGCTCAGCTCATCATTTAGTCCTTCCAGAAACTTCTCCTTCTGAGCTGCATCTGTAGCGACGTCATCCGGGGCATAACGTGCTAACTTACTAAACTCATCCACATATTGGCCAACAGTGCGCCCTCCTTGGCGTAAGTTGTGAAACTCACGCTTCTTCATGGCCATAGCTCCTGCTGAAACTTGGGCAGTGCGAAAAGCCTGCTGGAACTGGTCCCATGTCATAGTGTCAATAGGGTAAGTGACTATGAAAATCTCTCACCAAGATGCTACGGGTCCATCAAGCTGATGTGCGGCAAAACACACTCTCTCTGCATCTGTGCATCCTGCAGTGGCCAACTCCCTATCAATCTTGCGAAGCCAATCATCTGCAACAATCGACTAGGTGCTAATGAAGAACACCGGCGGATTTAGCCTAAGAAAACGTGCTAAGTGGTCAACTGGTGGGGGTGGTGGTGGGTTGTTGTTGTTGTTGTTGTTGTTCCCCTGGTTCTGATTCTGGACTAGTATCTGCATCAATGCATTCTGCTGCTGGATCAACTGAGTGAGCTCCGGTGGGAAAGCAAATCCATTGTCGCGTCTCGGAGACATCTGCTGGGTTTAGAAAAGATGAGAAAACAGAATAGAATGAGGTCTAGAGGGGAAACACTACCCATATGCACATGAGACAAACACAAACATATCACTCAATCAATCAAACAAAGGCATACAATCGGTCTCAAACTATCGTTACAAAAGTGTTTGGACTATACTATATACATGGTGGAATACTACTACTGATTTGGTGGTCTACTAGAAAAATTGATCGGTCGAAGACTCCATGATATCTGCTCCAGCTTCATCAACATAGTCATCATCGCTATCGTCAGGGTCCGAGTCGGTGTCGTCGATGATGATGTAGTTCTCCGGGCAAGTGGAACTGTCATCTTCTCCTCCTGGCGCAGGGTCTCCCATGAAAACTCCTAGCTTCTTTGTCAGGTCGCCATTCTTCTCCACTAGTGCGACGATTTCCTCCATATAATCCTCGCGTGTAGCCTTGAGTTCTTCCTCCAGTTCCATGATCCTTGTCATTGCTTTCTTCAAATCCGCCATGCCTGCGCACATCTGGTTTTCCTGGCGTCGAATGTGCTGGTTTAACTCCTGGATGAAAGAGGCAATCGATCTATCCTTCCTGGTGCTGATCATCTCCCATTGCTCATCTCGGCGCCCACAAATCTGGTAGATTGTATCCTTGAGATCATTGTGGTAAACTTCTCCAATGCGTCCCATGGTAATGTGAGCTGCCATACTCTTTCCTAGACTCCAGGTTGGTGCATCAAAAGAAAACTCTATGGGCTCAGTGACTGGTGTGAACGTTCTTCCTGGAACTTGAACTGGAATCATCCAGCGCTCCTCTTCTGGTAAAGTGGCGTTGTAGGTCCTGGTGAAGCTTGGTATTCCAATGTTCAGGTACTTAGTAACTTCCTTCAAGTGGCGTCCAAATGGGGTGTCTTCATCCGGTTGCATGAACTTATTCCTTGCGTCCGCCATCCTAAAGAGTAGAAAATGGAGAGGAGTTAGAAATGAGAAGAGAGTAGTGATGTAGGGCTTTATCTTAGTGGTCGTGTCCTAGAGTCAGCGTGTACTCTGATACCATCTTTGTAGCGACCAGACCTCAAACAGTCTGATCTCTGTGCATAAGTGTCATCCCTAGATCGGTAATGCTGACACACACAGTACTTGAAGGATTTACAACAGAGTAGCAATCACACACTTATTACATCGAATGTCTCAAAAGAGAACTTATTACAATAAATATGGCTTAAGGCCATCTAAAACGATAACAGTGGAAGGCTTGGAAGATAAAGTGAGTCCATCAACTCTAATGGCATCACTGAGTGAAAGACCACGACCTAAGGCTCCTTACCCGTCGTCTGAAAAGTCTGCAACATGATATGTTGCAGCCGGAAAACGGGTCAGCACATGGAATATGCTGGCAATGTAACACAAAAAGATAATGAACAGAAATATGCTATCACTACATGCATATATGGCTGGTGGAGGCTGTAGGGTTAATATGTTTTTGCGAAAAGCCAATTTTTCCCTACTTCAAAGAAATAAGTTTTATTTACTACAAAGTTTGTTGAAAATATTGAGAAGGTAAACCCCCTCTCAATCCCAATTAAAAGTAATCATTAATAACCCATCAAATTAATTAAGTAGTGATGAGATCAACATGATAATCCAAGAAACCAGATACTCAAGATGCCCATAACCGGGGACACGGCTAACCATGATTAGTTTGTACACTCTGCAGAGGTTTGTGCACTTTTCCCCACAAGACTCGATCTCCTCCGTTTGATTTCTCACACTACATGATGTTTGAGAAACGGATGACCGAGACATAGTCTTTCAGAAGCGTTAGCACCTTACGATGGGTAGACCGTACCACCTACATCCCCTACATCTCCTAGTCTACCACTATAAGAGTTCACACGACTTAATCAACTATGCTAGAGCCCATAATAGCTTGTGGCTGCACACGGAAGTTTCTAGTATGAATAATCTCATGATCCCTTTGAGCCTGGGTGGCGGTCCATAGGAGAATCACACGGTACCCCGGGATTTCCAAAAAATACAGGCAATCACTAGGTACCCCGGGTGCTTCAGTCCACCCAGATGTGTATTTAAGTTGCCACCTTAAGTTTAACCATTAATTAACAATCTCACATCTGTCATGAATACACTCAAACCCAATCCACGTCTACGAGCATAGCATAGCAATATAATCATAACATAGAAGTAACTCCCAGGGTTTGATAATAAACAGGTGAATAGGTACTACGTCAGCTACTTCCCAACCCACAATTTAATTCAGATCCTAACCATGCAATTGTTTGGGGATTGATCTAATGCAGTAAAACTGGGTAGTAAAGAGGTATGATCAAAGTGTTACTTGCCTTGCTGATGATCCGCGAAACCAAGAGACTCGTAGTAGCACGCTTCGCACTCCGGGAATTCTATCGCAAACAAACAATAGCATACATAAGCAATCAAGCAAAGACGCATGGGAAAAAAATCAAATAATAAGAATTGACCAGAAAGTTCAACTTAAGAACTCCGGTTTGCAAAAAGAATCAAATCAAACGGAGCAACGAAACTCAAACTGCGAAAGAAACAAGATCCGTTTACTAATCTGAACTAAAGTCAAATTTTACAGTACCAAAATCTTGTTCAAGTTGGTTAAACAGAAAGAGGGTTTCGAGACGAAGATCTAGGCGCTTGAATCGCCTGATTCTGATAAACGAGCGAAAAGATAAACTAAAACGAAAATCGGATCAGAAATCGCGATCGAAAATAATCGCGGAAAATCCGAGAAAAAGAAAAACTGACGAACAGGCTAACGAACGAACGTTCGCTGTCTGCGGTTAAACGTTGAAAACCGTTCGTTAAAACGAATGTAAAACGGGCGTTCGCTAAATAACTAAACCGAAAATAAACCGAACCAGATCTATAAAAAAACAGATCTAGGGTTTCAAAAAAAACCAAAACGGTTTTCTCATGAAAACCGAGGCAGCTACCTCGGGTCCGACGACGGCGGGCGGCGCCAGCGCGGGTGGCGGCGGCATGGCTAAGGTTAGGGTTTCGGGGCGCGGGGCGGGCTGGCGGCGCTGGTGGGCTTCGGCGCCTCGGGGCGGGGCGGCTTATAAAGCCCCCCGGGCGGAGTCCCACTCGGGTATGGCCCGGAGTCGGTTTGACTTTTTTTAAAAAAAAAATTCTAACGTGCATAAAAAGTAAGAAAAGAAATACTAAACGAACTCCAAAAAATCTGAAATAAATTTTCCCCGTCCTTTAAAAATTGGCCGGACAAGGTGAACATTTATTTGGGCCTAAAATGCAATTTTGAGAAACACATATTTTTCGTAATTCAAATAAAATAGCGACAAAACTCCGAATAAAATCCAATATTTGATTTTAATATTTTCCTCCAATATTTCATTTATTTTGGAGAAGTCGTATTATCTCCTCTCATATATTTGAATACGAAATATTTTCGGAGAGAAAAATAATTAAAACAAATAATCCTCGTTTCAATATTTGATAAAATTCAAATATGAAAACAGGGAAATCCCCAACTCTCTCCGAGGGTCCTTGAGTTGCTTAGGATTTCGAGGATCGCGAAATGAAATGCAGCAAAAATATGATATGCATGAATGATCTATGTATAACATTCCAAATTGGAAATTTGGGATGTTACATGTGCTCATCATGTACACGTATGTTCTAGAAACAGGAACACGTGTCATATTCACAGGCATTATGTGTAAAGTAAGCAGATGCAATTCAACAAAGTTAGAAGCAATACAAGCTAGACATCATACGCAACATGCAACCA
The DNA here is from genome assembly GCF_018294505.1 of Triticum aestivum. Taxonomy (NCBI): domain Eukaryota; kingdom Viridiplantae; phylum Streptophyta; class Magnoliopsida; order Poales; family Poaceae; genus Triticum; species Triticum aestivum. The sequence goes on from NC_057802.1 coordinate 550,708,669, forward strand.
TATATAATAGTGCCAAGTTAGAGTAAGCACCTGTGATGGTGGAGTAGGGGAGATGTGCTCATCATGTACACGTATGTTCTACAAACAGGAACACATGTCATATTCACAGGCATTATGTGTAAAGTAAGCGGATGCAATTCAACAAAGTTAGAAGCAATACAAGCTAGGCATCATACGCAACATGCAACCACATATAATAGTGCCAAGTTAGAGCAAGCACCTGTGATGGTGGAGTAGGGGAGATGTGCTCATCATCTACACAGCTACGTTGACTGTCTAGCCTTGCGTTGTCTTGCGAATCTTGTAGGGAGGATGGCGGAGTAGAATCTGTAGAGAACCTCCGTTTCAGTTGCTCGGAAGGATCACCATCATCCAATGCCTTGCCAATTTCCTTCAGCTTTATTGATTTTGCATTGTGAGGTCAACCCGACAAGAAAAAGGAATATAATTCGCTCTTCAGAACTCATTCATGCATGATACGGACGAACACTACTCTGATGAAAGGCAAAGTCATGATACGAGGATGAAATATGTCGAAAAAATGGACGGCTTGACATATTCACACCTATGATGTGGTAACTAAGCAGAAGGCACTTCAACAAATTAGAAGCACTACAAACTAGACACCATATGAAAGGTGCAATCAATATCACTCTGCCAAGTTAAAACTGTCTCGTCATAGGTGGTGTTCATCAAACTAGAAGCAATACATGCTAGAAATCATATTCAAGACGCAAACCAATATCACACTGCCAACTTAAAGGTGTTCCATCATAAGTGACTGATGCAGGATACACAAGAAGAGTAGTTTCATCTAAGAACATGGTGTGATAGACAAATATAGTATGTACCAAAAACAGGAAAACATGTCATATTCACATGTATCATGTGTAAGCTAAGCAGATGCAGTTTACACTAATTAGGAGCAATACAAGCTAGACACCATATGCAACATGCAACCAGATATCACACTGCCAAGTTAGAGCAAGCACCTTGGATGGTGGAGTAGGGGAGCGGAGACTTGGACCTTGTAATGCACTATCAGTACAAGGAGAATCGGTACAGATGCTCCGTTTACGTTGTTGCAGAGGACCACCATCATCGCCTTCCTTACTCTTTTCCTTCCTCTTTATTGATTTTGCCTTATCAAGTCAAACCCACAAGAAAAAGGAATAAAATTTGCTCTTCAGAACTCATTGATGCATGATATTGACGAACACTACTCTGATGAAAGGCAAAGTCATGATACGAGGATGGAATATGTACGAAAAAATGGACGGCTTGACATATTCACACCTATGATGTGGTAACTAAGCAGAAGGCACTTCAACAAATTAGAAGCACTGCAAACTAGACACCATATGAAAGGTGCAATCAATATCACTCTGCCAAGTTAAAACTGTCTCGTCATAGGTGGTGTTCATCAAACTAGAAGCAATACATGCTAGAAATCATATTCAAGACGCAAACCAATATCACACTGCCAACTTAAAGGTGTTCCATCATAAGCGACTGATGCAGGATACACAAGAAGAGTAGTTTCATGTAAGAACATGGTGTGATAGACAGATATAGTATGTACCAAAAACAGGAAAGCGTGTCATATTCACATGCATCATGTGTAAGCTAAGCAGATGCAGTTTACACTAATTAGGAGCAATACAAGCTAGACCATATGCAACATGCAACCAGATATCACACTGCCAAGTTAGAGTAAGCACCTTGGATGGTGGAGTAGGGGAGCGAAGACTTCGACCTTGTAATGCATTATCAGTACGAGGAGAATCAGTACAGATGCTCCGTTTACGTTGCTGCAGAGGACCACCATCATCGCCTTCCTTACTCTTTTCCTTCCTCTTTCTTGATTTTGCCTTGTCAAGTCAAACCCACAAGAAAAAGGAATAAAATTTGCTCTTCAGAACTCATTGATGCATATACTGACGAACACTACCTTCATGTAAGGCAGCCGCATGATAGGAGGATGGAATATGTATGAAAAATAGGACGGCGTGACATATTGACATGTATGATGTATAAAGTGTAAACTAGGCACAAGGTGCTTGAACTTGTTAGAATCAATGCAAGCTGGAAACCATATGAAAGATGAAACCAATATCACTCTGCCAAATTAAAAGGGTGCCCTAACAAATGTATTTGACCAAATTAGAAGCAATACATGGCAACAGGCTAGAAATAATATGCAATATGCAACGAATAAAGGTGACTCATCGTAAGTGATTGATGCAGGATACAGAAGAGAGGTAGTTTCATGTAAGAACAAGGTTAACACATAGATGTAGTGTGTACCAAAAATAGGAAGGCATGTCATATTCACAGGTATAATGTGTAAACTAAGCAGATGCAATTTACCCTAATTAGAAGCATTACAAGCTAGACACCGTATGCAACATGCAACCACATATCACACTGCGAAGTTAGAGCAAGCACCTGTGATGGTGGTGTGGGGGAATTGCGGTCATCAAATAGAGAGCTACGTTGACTATCTTCATTTAGCCTTGCTGTTTCTTGAGAATCATGTGGGGAGGATGACACTGCACTCTTTAAACGAGTATGGCGTCTCACAGTAACCCACCCCGGGTGACTGTCTCATCATAAGTGATTGACGAGGGATACAAAAGAGCATTAGTTTGATGTACGAACATGGCTAATAGACATATGTAGTATGTATCAAAAATAGGAAGGCATGTCATTATCAAAGGTATAATGTGTAAAGTAAGCAAATGCAATTTAACCAAATTGGAAGCAATACAAGCTAGACACCATATGCAACATGCAACCACATTTGACAGCGCGAAGTTAAAGTAAGCACCTGGGATGGTTGTGTGTGGCAATTGAGATCATCAACTGCAGAGCTACGTTTACTGTCTCCAACTGCTGGCACTACATCCTTTAGAGCGCTGAAACGCTTAATGCTTATCTTCGAATTACACTGGATCGACTTCTGTCTTTTCTTTTCAGCATTCATCAACACTGCGTCAGAGTCTGAAATACTCATGCATAAAAAACAATAGTGTGAGTATGGGTGAAGTGTGTGCACAATTAGTACAGTGTAAAGGTAGCAGATAGTAGGTCGGTGAGAAATAAATGACGGGAGACATATGATAGCTCTACAACATGCATGGCACACTAAATTACTACAGGATTCTATGAAAATAACATTCGACTGAAAACAAATAGGTCAGTCCATTTTTTCTGCACCGTCCGATGTACAAAGAACGGCCAGATCGCCTTCATCTACCTCCAGCCAGTCAGTGTTGACGATCTTCCTCAAAACGGCAGCGACCACCGGCCCAGTCCCCTGCCTACGCCCTCCCCTCGACCTCACCGCACCGCCGTGCTTGGCACCGCCCCCGGCAATCCATTCAAGCCCCGCCGACCTCCAGATCGGGTGCAAGCAGCTCCTGCGCCCCACACCCCTATGATAGACACCGATGCGCCGCTTCCACGGCGAACAGGCGGACTAGGTGCTCCGCGCGCCTAGGCGGATGCTGCTTCTTTTAACTGCGGTTCAACTGACCCTGAATTGAAATCCAGGCCGGCTACTGACCTCTAGCAAAGGTGAAATAGTTAAGGGAGTTAACCTTGTGCATTTAGGATCACTAAGAAGAGGCAGTAAGAAGTGCTCAACTAGTTTCTTTCGTGGGATGAATACGGTCTGAGTAGAGACGTAAGGTTTGCACGAATAAGGGAAGAGGAGTACCTCTTTCTGCTGGCAGTGATGTGTCCTCCTTCTGTTTTTCCAACGATCTTCTTGTGGTTCGCTGGAAACAAGAAGTTGTGGACGACGGTGCAGCCTTGGACGAACCCATGGCCAAGTTGTTGAGTGTGGTGCGGTGGCCGTCTATCGGTGGCGGGGAAGCAGATCCGAGGCAGCGAACGGCGGCGTAGCGGGAACAGCTCCGGTGCGGTGGAGGTTGCGACAGTGGAGCGGCAGCAGTGAGGCTCAGGACGGCGTGGTCGGAGTGGTTCTGGTACGGCGCACGTCGGCGTCGGCGTCGTGGAGGCAGCTCTACCACAGCTTCAGCTGCTAAGTCCTTGAGGGTGTTGTGGTTGCGGTTGCGTTGGACGACGACGTCGGGGTACCGCTCCAGCGTGATGGAGTTGGGCGGCGGTGGATTGGGCGCTATGGGGTGGAGGACGGAGGAGGCTGGGGTTTCGCGGCTGGTGGAGAGGGTGTTTTAGCGCCCACGGAGTATGAATGGGGAAACGGAGGGAGGCGGGGAACTAAGGGGGAACAATGTTTTGGTTTGGGACGCGCTTGTTTGAAATTTGGGGAAAGTTACAAACTTTGCCCCCATCTAAAATTTCGGACATATTGCGGGTTGGGGGTAGGACAGTAATCTCAGGTGTCCCAAATGTGGGCGGGATAGATTTCGGCCGAGCACATGGGTGTTTAGGCGCCCACGGCGTATGAATGCTTCTCAGAGGCGGTTGAGACTGGCGTCTTGGTGAAGTTACAAACCTACCCCGGTTTAGACCTTTGGACATCGGGCCGATAGGCTACACGGGCCAGAGTCAGGACAGTAATTTCCTACCACCAAACATTAGTCTTGCGCGGTTTCGGGTGACCAGAGGCCTATTTGACGATTCGTTCAATATTTGGGAGCAGAAGCATTAACGTTTTCGGTTCTCTTGAATTGAACATTCAGGACTTGTCAAACTTCACAAATCTTTACTCTTGGAAATCCTAAAGCTACGATTATTTTGGAATAGAGGTGGTACATTTGAATATACATTGTACATGAGTATATATTAAAAAAATATGCAACTTACCTCAGTTCATGCATGGTTCCAGATATAATCTCCTTGGTTGCAAAAAAAGAGTTAGACATGCGTATGAATATATATATATATAGCATGTTCAAACGCACAACAAATTAAAGATTGATGCCCCCTTTTACATCTGATTTACAAATGCCATTATCTGGGGTTCAAATAGATGAATGCACTTCCTATGAATTCGAATCTTCGAAACCCCCTTTATGTTGAATTCGACATGTATTCTATTTCGTAGCTAGCAAATTGGAATGTATCCATGCAAGTGACAAATGTATAAAGTGCTTCACACTAACAACATGGAGTGCACTAATTAATGTTTATATATGAATTGCAAAAGCATCCATTGCCTGTATTTCAAACCGCTCTCACCCTATGGATCGATAATATGAAATAAACACATGCACATGCTAGAATTCAATAGAGTATGGGTGTCTGATAGACCGATTTTCGTCCATACGCAATTTGCAAAATTCATGATCTCATCCAAAAATAATAATGCCATTTATATTTTAGTTTAATGCGTAGAACCGCCTTTTACACGTAGAAGCACTATGCCTCGGCCCGTTCTCACAAACGCGCTATATATATCTCTCTATCTACCGGATAAGTGCACACACTTTATATGCATCGGCATTTCTCTTTCACACATGCTCACAATCTCTCTCGGGGTGTCGGGGAGTCTCACGCACATGCTCTCTCTGTATCTCTCTCTCTCTCTCTCTCTCTCTCTCTCTCTCTCTCTCTTTCTGACTACTATGTACCACTCTTTTCACTAATCTCAGTTGGAAAACACTATTTCTCTCACATGCATATACACACACGCACGGTCTCTACTAGCCCTCTATACGCACATATATGTGCCTAAGTGTCTCCCGCACGCACATTATCTTTAGGCCTCTCTCGCACACATTGCCCCCCAGACACACCTCTCTCTTAGTAGTTGGCAGATATGATTCCATCATATCATTCGGTAGGATATCCCCGACTGTTAGGCTGGATGGTAATACGAGGCAAAGTTTTACCCTAGTTCGGACCCTTGCAGTTGAGGAAAAAGCCTACTCCTGGTACTGTATATTAGTGATAGGGGTGTGTACAAAGTACACGTGAATACCAGGTATTGTGCGTGTGTGTATACTATCGACGAACTAGCCCCCAAGCTTCTATAACATACTGGGGGCCTAGGGTTACAAATCATATATAGTCGGCTTATCACCAGTGAGGATAGAGTCCTCCGTGACTCTGGTAGCTAGCTTCGTGTTGTACGCCGAGTCCTCCACATGGGTCTTCATATAACGCATCTCGATCCAACCTATGTGGCGCAGGATGGAACCGACCCATGAGTCCTCATGTTGACCCACCACAACTAGAAATAATGTGCCCACCACACCACACACGCAATCGGCCACTAAGAAAATAAGCATATACAATAGTACAATGTTATACATGAAAGTTAATTGCGTGGTGCATCCAAAAATATTTGTTCTGCATTGTGAATGTTTATATATTCTCCTAAAATATTAGTCACGGGAAAGAGAAACGAAGGCATATCTCTCCTTGTCTCCACCGGACATCCCCTCTTTCTACACCACTTTCACGTACGCACACAAACTATCTCTCGGCCCTCTAAAAGTATGCATGCCCACGACACATTCATGCATGACGTTCACTGTATTTCTAGCTAAAGCACTATACGGTCACTGGAGTTCAGAATATGCTCATTACGGTCACCGTATACATTCTCGTGGTGATCATACGGTATCTAGCTCACGATACATCTCCGTATTTTCTTGATGACACTGGCAGACTTTGCATTTGATGCGTGCTCCGTATTTTGTTGACGACACTTACGGTCAATGTATTTGAAGGGAAAGCACGATATGGTCACTGGACTTCAGACTAAGCTCATCACGGTCACCACATACATTTTGTCGTGCTAACCAACATGTGGTTGGATGTTTAGGAGGACAGTGGTTTCTCGAGCCCACCAGGGTTAAAGTCTCGGTGCTCGCATTTATCCTGGGTTAATTTCAGTATTTTCCGGCGATGTGCGTTCAGTGGGAGGAGACGTTCCACTCGACTATGAGGCACCTATGGTGACTTCATAAATCTCAAGATCATATGCTGGCCCACTCTCTCGAAGGTGGTCATAGGGGTAGGGTCTACGTGTGTGCGCTTATAGCGGTGAGTGCTTGCGCGTATATATGAGCCCTTGCGTCTGTACCATGTTAAAAAAATACATGTCATGATTATACGGTCACTGGCTCACCCGTACAACTCCGTATTTTGTTGATGATACAATCAATTGACCAGTCAAACGTTCCATGTGGCGCAACTAGTGTTGCACCATCGGGGCGCGTAACCATGGGGTCCACCTGTCAGCCCGTGTATGAAAGAAAGAAATGGTAGTTTGAGTCTGTACTGTGTTAATAAAATACATTTTAGGGTGATCATACGGTCACTGGCTCACCATACAGCTCCGTAATTTGTTGATGACACGATCAATTGACCAGTCAAACGGTCCACATTCAGCAGCGCACATTACCATAGGGCCCACCCGTCAGCGCGTGTATGAAGGACAGAAATGGTAATAAATTAGTGGCCGGTGGGTACTCGAAGTCGTGAGACCTCTGGTTGGCAGTTGCCGGCGGGCGGGGGGCGTTGATTGGGCGGTGGGGTGGGGATCGCCGGAGAAAAAGCTTGGCGCGGGGGGCCTTGAGGGATGGCCGGTGCAGCGGCGGACCGGCAGTGAGGAGTGGTTTCGGGGCGGGCGGGGCGGCGTGGCGGCGCGGGCCGGCCGCGGGCGGCGGGGGCCGGCTGTTGGGGATATTACTACTGGGCGTAAACCGGCCAGGAGAGGCCGGGTTAGCCCCATAATGGTTCACGGTATCTGAAGCCCATGAAGACAAAGACGGTGACGCTTTATGAAGGCCCAGGGCCCAAAAGCCGGTTTAAGGCATGTAGACATAAACCGGCGTTGATATGTAAACTTGTGTTGTAAGGTAGAGAGAGTAGAGATCGGGCCGGACACGTTTTTGAGCCGGCCTCGGGATTCTGTAAACCGACGGGCGTCAACCCATGTATATAAGGGGACGACCAGGCGGCGGTTTGAGGACAACAGACAACAACTCGAGACTCAGGCAAAGCGTATTCGCTCCCTGGTCATCGAAACCCTAGCAATCCCACAACAACTGGATTAGGCTTTTACCTTCACCCCAAGGGGCCGAACCAGTATAAACTCTCTGTGTCCCTTGTCCGCTTTAACCCCTTTAAGCTAACCCGCGCGATGGCTCCACGACTAAGTCCTTTCCTTAGGACATCTGCCGTGACAAAACCACGACAGTTGGCGCCCACCGTGGGGCTATCGCACGATGGTTTCAAGTCCTTAGAGGGCAGCTTCGAAGGACTCAAGGGCTACGCTTTGGGCCGGATGACCAAGAGTCGTCCTGGCAAGCTCTACATCGACGATGCAGGCTGGGGCCCTGAGGCCGACCCAATCGAGTATGGGTACCGGGTCCCCTTTGGTGGCATACACGTCTTCATTGGCAAGATCGGCGAACCGGGCCCTCAGCCGGACATCTGCACTGACCTCGTCGAAACGGCTCAGCATGCGAGATCTGCTCGGGTTAAGCCTGTCAAGCGTGCCTTCGTGGGCGTCATCCACGGAGGGGAATCTAAGGATAGATCGGAATCTGGTGGTGAAACCGTCGTTTATTCCGGCGAAGAGTCATCAACCGGAGAGACCGAGTCGTTATATCAGTTGCAAGATGGCCGGATTGGGGGCTGTTCCGATGGCGACAGTATTCCTGACCCCTTCGATATGCCAAACCGGGCTGCGGTCTTCATGGCCGGTATGCAACCAGCTCTCCACTCTTCGACCGCAGCAGCGATGATTTCCGGATCAGCAGCAGCGACAGCGGCCGGGGCAGGAGGCCCTGTGCGACCGCCGGCTCAGGTTCTATCTGATTTATTTGACGCTTTGGCAACGCTGATGGCGGAGGTTAACCCGGCGGATCAAGATGCACATAATGCGGTAATCGCGAAGGTGAAGGATCAGATCGCCCAGGCCAAAGCCGACTTGGCAGCTGAGGATACCAGGATGGCTGCGGAACGGGCTGCATTGGATGCACAGGCTTACCGGCTTATGCTGGATCAGAGTGCGTCGAATGATGTCCTGAGGAGGAGGTACCAATCTTGCCTGCCGCCGGTTTATGAGGCCAGGAACCTCTTTAACACCCCAGGAGCGGGGACCAGTAATCCGCCGATGGTAAACCGGGCGGAGGCACCTGGAGCTGGGGCGCCGGTTCAGCCACGTTTGGTGGATCCGCCTCGCCAGAATCACGTTTCGCCACAGCATGTCCCAACACCACCGGGTCATTATTCTAACCCTATGGACAACATTGTCGCTGCCGCTTCACGGCTGGCGGCCCTTCCAATCGAAGGCGAGTCTCCGGTGGCAGTCGAGACACGACGGGCTAGGGAGCTTCTTCAGACAGCTTTGGTTCAGCAGCAGGCTTATTCATATAGTCGCGAGAGGATCCATTCTACTCCCCGCCCAAGCCGGAGCTAGAGCAGGCGTATGGATGAACCGGCCGTATCAAGCAATGCGCGGAACTGTGATCCGCCCCGTGGCCATAACCCGACGGGTGGTGGTGGTGATGCTCAGGATGTGGTGGATCGCGCTAGAGCTCGTCGAGAAGCCGAGTTAGCAGCACATCATGAGGCCCGCCAACTTACTCCGGTTCGTCCGACCACATCAGTGGAACCGGGGGTTACCTCTAGCTCTTTGGGAGTACCGTGTCTCGTCCCAGCGCTGCGCAACGTGCGCCTGCCCAAGGATTTCAAAGGCCCACGAAAAGTGCCGAATTACACCGCCGATTTATCCCCCGAGTCATGGGTGGAAAGCTATGAGATGGCAATGGAGATGCTGGATGTGGACGATGCGGCGTGCGCTAAATACTTTACCATGATGTTGGAAGGAACGGCTCGAACTTGGTTGAAAAAGTTACTAGCTAACTCCATTGGGTCATAGGCCGAGCTGAGGGCCCGGTTTATCCAGAACTTCAAGGATACATGCAAGCAGCCCATGTCAATTGTGGACCTAGCTGCCTATGTCCAGGAGGAAGGAGAATCAACAACCCATTGGGTGCGCCGGGTTTCAGGGATTTTGCATTCATCGGACCGCATTAATGCTGACACATCAGTTTTAACGTTGGAAGGCAATTGCCGGTTTGCACCTCTGAAGCTGAAGTTGGGACGGCTCAAACGCCACTGCAATGATATGGGGACTCTCATGGCTGCTCTGGTGAAATATGCCGACTCTGATGGTACCAAGGACCCCGAGTCTGACGATGACAAGACCGGGAAGGGAAAGAAGAGCGGACATACCAAGGGGCAGCAGCACAACCCGGCGGGCCATGGAAACAACGGTAAGCGTAAAGCGGATATTTGTGGCTAATACCAACGCGCAGGACAAAGGCCAATGACGTAAAGGTAAACCGCCCCAGCGCGGTGGAGGACCAAGTCCTAATTCGGACCGCCTGTCTTATCTGTTGAACCAGCCTTGCCCAAAGCACGGGACGAAGGAGAACCCGTCCACGCACCTCTGGAAAGATTGTTACATCATGCAAGAGTTCAAAAACTCTGATGTTTTTCGGTATGATCATGGACCGGGTGGCGGTTCAGGCCCCGGATCTCATGGGCCGGGTTACGGTGGAGGTAGTTCCGGTTCAGGCTTTCACGGCAACCAGAGTAGATAGGGTAATCAAGGCAATCAGGGCAACCAAGGTGGTTATAATAATCAGGGGAATCAGCAACAGCAGCAGCAGCAGTCGGGTTACCAGAGCAACCCGAAGCAGTTGAATAGCGGGTAGTATTATGTCTTCACCACTAGCCTGGACAAGCGCGATCAGAAGCTTCATAGAAGGGTAGTGAATTCCGTTGAACCGGCGGTTCCCCGATACTTACGCTGGTCTGAACAACCTATTGTGTGGAGTCGAGAGGATCATCCGCCCCAGGTTGATAATCCGGGTCATCTGGCGTTGGTGGTGGCACGTCAGGTGGGAGGTTATAAGTTCACCAAAGTACTCATGGATGGGGTGAGTAGTATCAATATCCTTTATTATGAAACCTTCCGTCGCATGGGGTTAATTGATAAAAAACTTAAACCGTCCAACACGGTCTTTCATGATGTGGTACCTGGTAAATCGGCATATCCCGTTGGTAAGATAGCTCTGAGGTTGCTTTTGGCGACGAGCATGATTCAAGATCACAGAAGTTGACCTTTGAGGTGGTGAAAATCAAGAGCCCATATCATGCCCTGTTTGGACGACCGGCTTATGCTAAGTTTATGGCAAGGCCCTGTTATGTCTATCTGCAGCTCAAGATGCCGGGTCATAAGGGGACTACCACAGTGCACGGGAGTCGCAAGATCGCTTTGGAATGTGAAGAGGGCGATGCGGCATACGCTGAGTCGGTTTGTGCAACTGAGGAATTGAAGTTCTACAAGGACAATGTTGATCCAGCAGATATGACTTCATTAAAGAAACCAACTATAGAGCATGATCCGGCCCTGATGTTTAAATCGGCTGATGAGACTAAGCTTGTTGACTTCGTGCTCGGTGATTCGTCGAAGCAGTTTAGCATCAGCGCTAACTTGGATCCGAAATAGGAAAGCGCGCTCATCGAGTTTATCCGTGAGAATCGGGACATCTTTGCGTGGAAGCCTTCTGACATGCCAGGTGTACCGAGAGAACTCACTAAGCACACTCTCAATGTTGATCCCAAGTATAAACCGGTCAAGCAATTTCTTCGCCGGTTCAATGAAGAAAGACGCAAGGCTATTGGTGAAGAAGTAACCAGGCTATTGGCGACTGGATTTAGCGTTGAAGTATTTCATCCTGAGTGGCTGGCTAATCCGATGCTGGTGCTCAAGAAGAACGGCACTTGGCGTATGTGTGTGGACTACACAGATCTCAACAAAGCCTGTCCAGCAGATCCTTTTGCCCTCCCTCGTATTGATCAAATCATTGATGCTACGGCGGGTTGCGAGCGTTTGACCTTTCTGGATGCGTATTCTGGCTACCATCCGATCAAAATGGTAGTTAAGGACCAGGAGAAGACAACCTTCATAACTCCTTTTGGAGCCTTCTGTTATGTGTCTATGCCCTTTGGGCTAAAGAGTCCCCAGGCGACCTATCAACGGTGTGTGCAGAATTATCTTCATGATCAGTTCGGCCGCAATGTTCATGCATATGTAGATGATATTGCGGTGAAATCAAGGAAGAAGGAGACATTGATTGATGACTTGAAGGAGACCTTTGATAACCTGCGGGTTTATAAAATGATGCTTAATCCGGCCAAGTGCATTTTTGGTGTACAGGCAGGCAAGCTCTTGGGCTTTTTGGTGTCTAACAGGGGCATTGAAGCTAATTCGGAAAAGATCAAAGCCATTACTTCATTGGCCAAACCGAAGTGTGTCAATGATGTTCAACGCCTGGTAGGCCGGATTGCCGCGTTGAGCCGGTTTATTAGCCGCCTTGGCGAGAAGGCCATCCCTTTGTATCAGATGCTGAAGAAAACGGATAACTTCGTCTGGAGTAACGCCACTAATGAAGCATTTGAGGATTTAAAGCGGCAACTGGCTAATCCGCCGGTTCTCGCTACTCCGGTTGACAAAGAGCCATTGTTGCTATATGTGGCAGCTAATGCCCGGGCTGTTAGTGTGGCTATTGTGGTAGAGCGCAAGGAGGCCGGAAAGGAATATCTGGTTCAACGGCCGGTTTACTATATCAGTGAGGTACTTATTGAGTCCAAGCAGAGGTACCCGCATTGGCAGAAGTTGGTGTATGGAGTTTTCATGGCAAGCCGGAAGCTTAAGCAATATTTCCAAGGTCATCCCATCACGGTGGTCAGCTTTGCTCCTTAGGGGGATATAATCCAGAACAGGGAAGCAACTGGCCGGATTGCTAAGTGGGCCATCGAGCTCGGGCCTCACAGGTTGAAATACATACCCCGAACGGTGATCAAATCTCAGGCACTTGTGGATTTCATCAATGATTGGACAGAACTACAAGCGCTAGAAGAGAAGCCGGATCATACTTATTGGACTATTCATTTGATGGGTCCCGGCAATTGGAGGGCTTGGGGGCTGGAGTCGTATTAACTTCCCCACGAGGTGATAAGTTTTGTTATGTTCTCCGTTTAATGTTCCCTTGCACTAACAATGCAGCTGAATATGAGGCCTTACTCCATGGTCTTCGGATGGCTAAGGAGATGAACCTAAGCCGAGTTAAGTGCTTCGGTGACTCGGACCTAGTGGCTCAACAAGTGTCCGGCACTTGGGATTCCAAGGACCCACTCATGGCGGCATATCATCGTGAGGTGGATATTGTTGCAGGTCACTTCAAAGGTTATCAGGTGGATCATGTGGACCGGCGGAAGAACGAAGCGGCAGACGCTTTAAGCCGTTTGGGTTCCCAACGTAAACCGGTTCCACCTAATGTCTTCCTGGATGTGTTGCATAATCCGTCCGTCAAGCTCCCTGGTGAAGAGGATTTGGCTATTCCTGATCCGGAAGCTCAGTTGGTGGCTGCTCTTCATGTTATTCCGGATTGGACGGTTCCATATTTGGCGTATATGAACCGGGGCGAGTTACCAGAGGATGAAACTTTGGCCAGGCAGATAATCCGGCGGTCCAAGTCCATGACTATTATCAATGGAGAGTTACATCATTGCAGTGTGATAGGGGCATTTCAACGATGTGTGTCTCCTGAAGAAGGCCGTGAAATTTTGCGTGAGATCCACGAAGGAGATTGTGGTCACCACCCTAGTTCAAAGTCTTTGGTGGCCAAGGCGTTTCGTCACGGTTTTTATTGGTTAACAGCTCATGCTGATGCCGAGGACTTGGTCAAAAGGTGCGATGGATGTCAAAAATTCTCACGACGTGCTCATGTACCGACCCAAGAATTGAGGATGATTCCAATCACTTGGCCGTTTGCAACTTGGGGGCTGGATATGGTTGGGCCCTTCAAGAGATCCAAGGACAAGAAGACCCACCTTTTGGTGGCGGTTGATAAGTTCACGAAGTGGGTGGAGGCAGAGCCAGTCAGTAAGTGTGATGCAGCTACCGCAGTTCAATTCATCAAAAAGGTGATGTTACGGTTTGGCTTTCCACACAGCATTATAACAGACAATGGTACCAATCTGTCAAAGGGTGCCATGAAGGAGTTCTGTCAACGTGAGCACATCCGGCTTGATGTATCATCAGTGGCTCACCCCCAGTCCAATGGTCAAGCGGAGAGGGCCAATCAAGAGATCTTGAGAGGCATCAAACCCCGGCTTATGGTTCCTTTGCAACAGACGCCGGGTTGTAGGGTTGAGGAGTTACCTTCTGTGTTATGGAGCATCAATACCACACCCAACAGATCAACAGGGTACACACCGTTCTTCATGGTTTATGGAGCGGAAGCGGTTCTTCCTAGTGACATCCGTCATGACTCACCTCGTGTAGCGGCATATGTTGAAGCTGACAACGAGAAGGCACGACAGGAAGCTCTTGACTTGTTAGATGAGGAGTGTGACATGGCAGCAGCCCGTTCGGTGATTTATCAGCAAGATCTGCGTCGTTATCACAGCCGCCGGGTTAGAACCAGAACCTTTCAAGAAGGCGATTTGGTGCTTCGACTCATCCAGGATCAGACGGATATGCACAAGCTATTCCCCCCTTGGGAAGGACCCTTTGTGGTCAGCAAGAATCTGCACAACGGTTCATACTACCGAATCGATGTTCGAGAGCGCAAAGACTCACATAAATCGGAGGAGGAGACCAACCGGCCGTGGAATATTGCTTATCTTCGGCCCTACTATACTTGAACCATAGGCTATGCTTATGTACATATTATGACAATGTATATATTATGATCAATATAATAAACCGGAACCTCAGCTAAAGCGGGGTATCTGTTGTTTTTCTTACATCATGTGTGGTTACATGGAGCTTCTGTTTATAAAGCGGCGTCCGGTTTACCCCCTTGATTCAGCTTCTCAAAGCTTTATATTACATCACTTGGGGGCTTGGTCGTATCCGAACCATAGCTACACCTCTTGATCGGCGCAATGCCACAACATCACTTGGGGGCTTGGTCATATCTGAACCATAGTCACACCTCTTGATCAGCTCAAAGCCAAATCAATCCGGGGCCAAAGAGAGTGTTATAAAACAACAACTCAAACATGGGCACCCACTGAGCACAACTCAAAATGTTACGTGGGGATTCTTTGGTGTCGAAATGAACAAAGAATCTACACTTGTAATAGGCTATCAAGCCATGGCTTGGAAGCCTGGTGTATACACCTAAAACCCCGGGTTAACCTGCCTATTTAAATAAGTCAGTCCGCCCAGGTAAACCTAGTATGACCCTTCGAACTTTGACAAGTTACTCTAAAATAAAGACCCTGAACTTGTCCAGTTAAAACGATGATTGGTTAAGGATTGAGGACCATCTTAAAAGGCTTTGTGAAATGGTTTAACTCAGTGGCCTGGCAGCCCAAGAAAAGCCTCGAATTTGGGGCCTGGCAGCCCGTGAAAAGCCTCGACTACAAGGGTTTTTGTTCGCTTTTTGCTAAGTTTTTTTCTCTTTTGACAAGATTTGTGATGTTTTTAAACCGGTGTTCATCAACCCGGTTAGGCTGTCAACTCCAACTTGTCAGTACATGATCAAATTATAATCTGGAGACTATCAGCCCGGTCTGGTTTTGACTAAAATTCACCAGTATTGAATAAACCGGTGTTTATCACAACCCGGAACGGTTTTATTGTAAACCGACATCATATAACAGGAGTTACTGATGCTCCGGATTAGGGTTGTTACCCTCATTACAATAGTTGGTTAGCCAACATTATGACCTAAGGTCACAGGACACTATCTACTTCTTGTGTGCAGGAATAAGCTTGAGTAAATCGCTATGAGTTATGAGCATAATATGTCTTCAAGCATGGCGGATCAACAAATGTCAGGCACACATAAATATGCATGCAGGCATGTCAGATCAAGTGTTTTAACTAGCCTATTACAAGGCATTTCAGTGCCCAAAAGGATAATTGTTGCACAATAAGTATTGCAGCATGTAGAAGACTAAACTGGCCTCTAGATCAGGATTCGTCACCAGCTTGGCCTGACAGCTGCGGATCATCTTGCACCGGTTCAACTCCCTCCTCTCTACCCAGTGGCTGGAAGTCAACAGTTGCCCAGTCGATCCCAGTTAGGGCATGGAATACAGCTTCATCGCTTATAAGCGTGGATGGTTCAATGTCAGGGGCATAAGTGTGCTTACGGATTGGTGGGATAAGATTTTGCGCTTCCGGAATTGGTGCAGCAACCCATCTGTTCTTGTCATCATAACTCGCCTGATAGTACAAGAGATCCGCCTCTTCAGCCAGTTGACAAGCCATTGGACGTACTTCCCGGTTTATGACTCGGAGATCATCATTGCCGAATTCTGATCCGTCTTGTTTCAAGCTGGGATAGCCTTTGGCCGCTTCCACTGGATCCAAGTCAGGTACCCATGCTTTTGCCCGGGTTAGGGTGGTCAGAGCGCCTGCTCTTGCAGCAGACTTTTTAAGTTCTTCTACCCGGGCAGGAAGCATAAATAACCTTTCTCAGGTTTCCTTGATTAAAGTGGGGGAGGCTTATTGTGTGAAGCGGTGTAGATGATCCGCTGTGCACCGGTATACAACTGCTCTATCGGAGTATAGGCAGCCTTCAGCTTCTTTTGAACATCGGAGCCCAGATGGCTAATGCGAGTTCCTGCATCATTGTAAACATCAGAAAACCGGCAACACATGTGAAGATATGTTGAAAGCATAAGGAAAAGATGTTTACCGAACACAGCAGTAGTCATGGCATGAATCTGCCGCTTTACACCAGTCAGTTCATCTACCACCGGTTTAAGAGCTGCTTCTGCGTCTTCGGCCCTTTTTCGCAAAGCGGATTTTTCTGTCTCCCAATCCACCCGCTCCTTGTCGAAGCTCTCTTTCAGTTTCTCCATAGCGTCTAAAACGCTAGTCAACTCTTCCTTGGCTTTGGAGGTTTCGGCTTGCTGAGACTTGATGTTCTCTTGCAGATCAGCGGTTTGAGCTTCCTTCTTGCTCAGCTCAGCCTATAAAAAGACAGATATATAATGAGTTGACAGTACATGTTTGAAGTACCAAGCACATAACAAGTTCTGCCATTGATACTTGCACTACTGGAATCAGGATTTTTGCCATCAGCCATGTCTTTGCCGTCCGCTAGCTGACGGCAAAGACCTTCTTTGCCGTCAGCTCAATAGAAGCTGACGACAAAGACCGTATTTGCCGTGAGCCAAGTCTTTGCCGTCCTCCAGCGGACGGCAAAGAATGAGGGCGGCAAAGAAAGTGGCCAAGCTAACGCCCATTAGCTAGGATCTTTGCCGTCTGCGGGCGGACGGCAAAGAACTGTGCCCTAACTAAAATCCATATCGACGCCCGCCCGCGCCCCACATCTGTCCCCTCTCTCTCTCCGCCTGCGCCCGAGCCGCCGCCGCCCCGCACCATCCCGCCCCCGTGCCGCTGCCGCCCCGCGCCACCCCCATTGCCGCGCCGCCCCAGCAGCCCCGGTCACCCACTTCCCCGCCCCGTGCCATCCCCGTCGTCGCGCCACGCCGCCCCGTGCCCGAGCCGCCGCCGCACCGCACCATCCCGCCCCCGTGCCGCCGCCGCCCCGCGCCACCCCCGTCGCCGCGCCGCCCCAGCCGCCCCGGTGACCCCCTTCCCCGCCCCGCGCCATCCCCGTCATCGCGCCGCGCCGCCCCGTGCCCGAGCCGCCGCCGCCCCACGCCACCCACGTCGCCGCGGCACCCCCTCCTCCACCCCGGCGGCCCCGGCGCCCCTCTGCTCCACCACCGCGGCCGCCCTGCCGCTCCGGCGCTCCCTCCTCCACCAGGTGGCCCCGACGCCCCTCTGCTCCACCACCGCGGCCTCCCCGCCGCTCCGGCACCCCCTCCTCCACCCGGCCGCCCCGGTGCCCCTCTCCTCCACCACCGCGGCCGCCCCACCCCTCCGGCGCCCCCTCCTCCACCCGGTGAGACCTATTGTAATTTTTTTTCTGTTTTTGTTTCTGTATTTTAAGTTTAGTTTAGGTTTGGTTTAGTTTAGGTTTACTTTAGTTTAGGTTTAGAGCATAGATAGCCAGATTTCTCAACTCATTGGCATATAATGAATTATTATTGTTATATTATTAATAGATGATGGAACAAAAACTATTTCCCTTCAAAGTGAAAAATCTTTCAGTGAAGTAAATATTAGTGCACGTGTTCTTTTGTATACAAGAAAAAAATATTGGCATGTCTTGGTAGGTACGTGGCAACCGTATCATCAGAGTTAAACTTTAGAATTAGTATTTGTGATAAATGAATTCAAATGCATTTCCAATAGAAAATGTAATACACATATCTAGTGAACTGTAAACGAAAGTTATCCACAGACTCCTTGAAGGGGTTGTATAAAAGATTATGAAACTAATAGTGAGAAGAGCAAAAGCTTTCCTCAAATTCCTTTGCATATATTCAAATTCATCAATCAGCAACACTCGAATTAGATTAATTTGAGAAAACAACAAGGCATGCATATTGCTTATCGAATCTGTCATAAGAGGCAAACTATACTCGTCTTTTCCTTTTCTTTTTTGCGGAAAGGCAAACTATACATTCTGATTTGCATACAAAGTAAAATGATTTTACGACACTACACCCTAGAGCCACCTAAAATATGGTGCAACTATGATTTGTTGCCACAAGTATTCCAATGTGATCACACCAGAAGGAACTTTAGGTTTAGTTTTGGTTAAGAAAGAAGAAAGATGAAAAAAAGAAGAAGATAAAGAGGAGAAATAAGAAGTGTATTTCCCCCCTATTTTTATATTACTATGCTCTTTTTTTCAACATTTTCAGTTTTCTTTCACGTCTAAAGAAATCCCTAGTTTTGAAGGGTGCCAATTGCCATTGCCAACTAACCTACCAAATTAACTAAGTGTTGTTGATGTTGTTGAGCACAAGTGCATTGCTTTTTTTTCTCTCAGTTTTCTTTCATGTCTAGAAACTTGGCCCTATGTTTATAGATATGCTTCTAGCTAGATACTAATTGGTCTCTTCAGCTACTTATTAGAGATGGGGGGAGGCCATCACCGCAGGCTTCGCTCTGCCACACCGGAGTACGAGTTGGATGCTTTTGAGTTCTTCAGTATCATACTTGGGATTTCCTCCAAGAGGCAGGTATATAAAAGGAGAGATCACCCCTTCACCCATCTCATTATGATAACTCTGCTGTTTGCTACATCACTCCTTGTCCCAACCTGCAGAGGCTGCCTGACACTTTTATGAACATGCTGGGTGAAGATCGACCAAATAATGTGAAGCTGCGACAGGCCGGCAGCGGGTTTCGCAGGCTGTGGGACGTGGGGTTGGTGATCAAGGAGGGCCACATGTACCTGTGTCGTGGCTGGGAGAAGTTCTACCGTGCCTACGACCTGCGGCTGGGGTACTTCCTTCTCTTCAGGTACGACGACGACGCCACCATGCTCATCGTGAAGGTGTTCAACGCGACTATGTGTCGCATGCGCTACGCTGAGGACGATCATGCCAGCATGTTCTGCCTCTTCTTATTCCTCTACATTTGGCTTTGTCTCGCATCCATTGTTAACAGTCATTAATTGTTGCATTTGGACAGGCAATGGGAGCAGCAGCAGCGACACTGGCTACAGCCAAAGCAGCAGTGATTCTGGCTGTAGCAAAAGCAACAACGATTCTGGCTATAGCAAAAGCAGCAGCGATTCGGGCTGCAGCAAAGACAGCAAGGAGGATGATCCGGACTAGAGTGAGGAAGAAGAGTAGCAGAGTGGGCATCAGGTTGAGGATGACCTAGCGATGGTGGTGGCTGACCAAGGGCAAGAGATGGTGGTGGCGCACCATGGGCAAGAGATGGTGGTGGCTGAGGATGACCTAGCGATGGTCATGCCTGTCCTGCCTGAAGATGGCCTCGCGATGGTGGTGGTACCTGACAATGACCTCGCGCCAGTGGTGGCGCCGATGATCCCACAGCTGGGCGACATGACCACGCCAATTGTGGTAGAAGACTACATCCCACTGCCTCCACCGCCTCGTCGCTCTTGGCGCATCAGGCTGAGGAAGGAGAAGGAGAAGAACAATGAGAACTGAACTATGTCAGGTATGTCAGATCTCCAAAATGATCTATATATAGTTAGCTCTAGTATGCTTAGTTACCTATGTTAGCTCTAATATGCTTAGTTATATATGTTAGCTCTAATATGCTAAGTTATCTCTACTATGCTTAGTTTCCTATAGGTTAGCTCCAAAATTACTTATGTTAGCACAAAATGACCAAGTTTACATAATAAGCTTATAGTCTTCTTCTTCTTCTTCTTCTTCTTCTTCTGCTCCAAAATGACATAAGTTAGCTATAAGTTAGCTCTAATATGCTTAGTTCACTCAAAGATGGCATAATTAGCTAGGTTGGCTCCATTTTACCTAAGTTGGCTCTAATATGCTAAGTTATCTCTACTATGCTTAGTTTCCTATAGGTTAGCTCCAAAATTACTTATGTTATCACAAAATGACCAAGTTTACATAATAAGCTTATAGTCTTCTGCTTCTTCTTCTTCTTCTTCTTCTTCTCCAAAATGGCATAAGTTAGCTATAAGTTAGCTCTAATATGCTTAGTTCACTCAAAGATGGCATAATTAGCTAGGTTGGCTCCATTTTACCTAAGTTGGCTCTAATATGCTAAGTTATCTCTAATATGCTTAGTTTCCTATAGGTTAACTCCAAAATTACTTATGTTAGCACAAAATGACCAAGTTTACATAATAAGCTTAATTATAGTCTTCTTCTTCTTCTTCTAGTATTCTTCTAGTCTTCTTCTAGTATTCTTCTAGTCTTCTTCTTCTTCTTCTTCTTCATTTTCTTCTAGGTTAGCTCCATTTTACTTAAGTATGCTTACTTCTTATAGTCTTCTTCTTCTTCTTCTTCATTTTCTTCTTCTTTTTCTAACATCTTGTTTATCATTTTGCAGATTTGATTTAATTCACGGAAGCTTGGATGGATGGAGTGCTTCTTTTCCATTTGTGCTTTTATAGATGGAGTGCTTGTTTGGATGAACTATGTTTCTTTTGTATCGATGAACTATGCATGTATGGTAGGATGACACTATTGTAATATGTATGGTTGGATGCATGTATGTGGAACTTGCTATGTATGGTTGATGGAACTATGCATGTATGATGAAATTATATGTGTTGGATATCTCATATGTTTGCCGTGAACTTGCCATGTGAAAAATATATTTGTATCATCTATTTGCTGTGAAAATGGTTGGGTATAAGAAAAAAGAGGCAATGCACGCTCTTTGCCGTCTGCCACCGACGGCAACGGGCACTTTGCCGTCCGCCGCGGACGGCAAAGAAGCGACGTGGCAACCACCTGTGCTTCCTGGCAGCTGACCCATTTGGTCAGTTTGCCTACAGTGGCAGACGGCAAAGGCTTGATGCTCTTTGCCGTTAGCGGCGGACGGCAAAGGCTGCCGTTAGCCGCCTAACGGACTAACAGCGAATTTATTGTCGTCGGCTTTCTTTGCCATCCGCTTCAAAACGCAGACGGCAAAGAAGCTCTTTGCCGATGCCTACTTTGCCGGAGCCTTTTGCCGTCCGCGGCAGACGGCAAAGGCCTTTGCCGTCCGCCATCCTTGCCTTTGCCGTCTGCCGTGGCAGACGGCAAAGTAGCTGATTCCTGTAGTGTTGGGGGCTAATGCATATTTGCTCCTTATCAGAAATTTCTACAAGTCCCAAGCACAATACAAGTATTAGTCTTGGCACTTGGGGGCTAATGCATGTTTGCTCATAACTGCTGATATGGGAATTCTTCTATAGTCCCGATTCATCTTTATAAAAGTTAAACCGTCACTTGGGGGCTACACCAGTAAAAAAATGCAGTGTTGCAAATATAAAGATTGTTACTAAGTCCCGGTTTAGATTGGTATCATAAACCCTCACTTGGGGGCTACTAGAGCTGATATTTGAAAATGGACATAAGAGACATAGTTGTATGGTTACCTCATATCGCTCTTTCATCAGATTTACTAAACCGGCTTCATGATCACGACTAGTGTACAGACGATTCAAGCAGCCAGAGTGAATGTCTTGGGCGCTGAGATGAGTGTAGCTAGACAAATCGGTGCTCCATTTGTCCTTGCCCATAGCAGAAAGCTCGTCCTTGGCGCTATGTTTGGACAAAGCGACTAGGTTGCCAGGAGCGGTGTGGCCCATGCCGGTAACTACAACATCATCCTCTTTATCTTCAGCAGCTTCCACGGGAGTTGGCAGATTGTCAGTGTCCTTAGCTGGGCTGGCCGGTTTATCATCAGGCCGGGCCGGGCTGGACGGATTTTAAGCATGGCTTGTGGTGTCAATTTCTACTTGTTCAGTAAACAAGTACTGGTCGTGAAGCGGCGGATCATTGAGCATGGCATTAGCATCTGTCTCTTCAGGATCTGGAGTCTTTTCCGGTTCAACAGCCACGTTATCATCAGCCGGTTTATTCAACCGAGCCTTCTTGCTGGGTCTGGGCTTGGCACTGAGAAACATAAATATGAGGATTAGTACAGTCTATAAAAATAACACATCAGGGATAAAAACAAGTGAATAGCTCACCCAAGAACTGTTTTGAGGGGTGGAAGCTTTGTGGCTGATGACTCGCCAGAAGATGAGTGGGAAGTACCCTGATAATTTAAATCAGATGGGTTAAGAGGCTGGCGGAAACAACCCGCTTTGGGGCATGAAGTGTCAAGGGTATAAGAGACCTCTGATCGGTGTTTCCGAACCGGAGTATTCGGTAAACCGGCACCGGTGGACAAAAGGGTGGAGGATGCATGAGAACCCGAGCCATTCCTCGTTCATCGGTGGCAAAGGCACTGGTGGACAAAAGGGTCGCCAATATTTTGGCTACCCCGGGCAAGATCCAAACAGCCCCTCCCAACAGATTCAAATCCCTCGTTCGCCGTGGAATTTTGCCATGTGTTGTTTTCATGGACTAGCAAGATGCCTGTGCATTGCACGGAACATCAAGATGCATTTTTTTACAAAACACCTGTTGTGATTGACCCATGCAGGAGTAATCCCATTTTGTAAAAACTAATGATTTCTCGAGAATTTTATCGGATAAATGGTATCTCGAGAATTTTATCGGACTCCATTTTTGTATACAAGGCCACAAACCCATATTACAGGTACCAAGGCAAAAATTAATGTCTTCTAACTCAATGTTGCAAGCCACCTTGTTTCCTTGTTTGCCGTGTAAATTAATGTGTATTCTTCTCTTTCATGCACATCAAGCCAATGCTCACACTCCCGCATGCATGCAAGGGATAATTAATGTCCTCCTTTGCTAGTAGTACTATGAGGCAAACACCATTAATATTGCATCGGTTAGTGTTAGTGGCCTTGTATATCTGCAAATTGTAATTTTGATAGTGGCCTTGTATATAAAAATGGAGGGACAAAGATGAGAGATAAGATGAGGAGGTGTGGGGCGTGGTGGTGACTGGTGGTCGGACTGGGCGGAGGCATGGGGATGGACGGCGCATTATGTCTAGGTTTGTATCTCTATAGTCCCTCTCACACACACCCATGTAGGTGGGGGACGTGCACGAAGAGAAGAGGTGCACGCACGGCGCACGTACTCCCGTCTCTTTACCAACCACACCCGCGCGGGTACACAGTGGAGCTCATTTCTGTACGAAAAGGCAGCCCACGTGGTAACTTGACACGTGTACTGGTTGTCCACTAGATGGAGGGAGGATCGTCTACCATGGGTGAACAAACAAATTGCGACTTGACGCGTTATGTTAAAAAAGAGGCAAACCATGTGGGGCCTACCTTAGAGGCAAGGCTCTATACACTAGAGTACTTTTGATGTGTCCCTTCAACTCGCAGAACGAGGAGAAGCTTGCTTAGTACGCCGTCTCCCCTGCCCACGGGCGCGGTGGCTTGCAGGATGAGGTGAAGCTTGCTTACTACGCCTTACGCCCGCTCCCTCGCCCACGCGCGCGGTGGCTCGCAGGACGAGGAGAAAATTTTACTACTCTCTCTGTTTACTCCTCGTCCCTACTACCTTGGTTAGAGAGATTATCATATTGTTTGGAATATATATGTCCTTTAGTACTCCCTCCATTTACTTATACAAGGCCACTATAAAAAATTACATTTTGCATCTATACAAGGCCACAAATAGTAATCGAGACAAAAGTTACTACTCCCTCCTTTCCAGTTTATGGCTCAATTTCAAAATCTCTCCAACCAAGGTAGACGGTGAGTGGTCGAATTAATTTCGTACTCCTAGTTTGCACAAGTAATTAGTACGCTCGTTTTTGCAAGAAGTTATGTTTATCGAGGCATTAATTAGAACGAATGCATGAATGACCACTAAATTTCCATGAACTTCTACATGCATTGGTGAGTTTTCTCTTGACACTGCTTGTATCGGGTGATCTAACGCACCTCGAAATCCAACATGTGATGGTACTACTACTAGTAGTAGAATTGAGACTTATAAAACGGAAAAACTAATGTTTTTTAGATGAGCCCTATAAACCCTAGTGGGTAATTACTCCGTAAAATCAGATTTTCTCAAAACTAAGTCGCTCAACCTTTATTTGCTTATTTCCCTTCCTGCCTCCTTGCCTCGAACAGACTATGCCAAACTCCCCTGCCTGCCACGCGGGAAAAGACCCGCCCTCGCCTTTTTTTAGTCCTGGTTTGTATCGATGGATCGCGCGAAGCAGCAAAAAACCCAAGCCGTGTCTTGTACTCCTCCGTCGACGCTCGCTTTCATGAATTTTGTACTTCCTGTCGCCGACATGTGGGACATATAGCAACCGGGTCGACGTGTCAAGCACCAAATAACAGTGCAGAACAGCAGGGGGGACGCACCCCAGTCGTATCGCCCCAGTAGTAGTAGTAATGAGCAATGAGACGTAAAATCACAATGCCGCCCCTTCCTAGATGGACGTAGCAACCATTATTTCACACTTCGGTTCGCCATCATCTCAAACCACGTAGTATTGCTTCTGCCTCAAGAGGGACACGCGCATCGCCTTGGTACATCATGACACGTGGGACCGCATGACAGGCCATGCTCCCCCGCCGACCGCTCGGTAAAATCACCTCATTTTTACTACTATACTTCCTCCGTATCGGTTTACATGGCATGCACGTCGTTCTAGGTTGAGAATTTAACTGACTATATATGTGATGAACAGTATATGTTTAGAAACTACATCCGCTTAATAATCCAATGATATACTTTTTGTGACATACACTACTAGGAAAAGGGCTATAGATAATATGGACACTAATGGCGCACCAGACATGCAGTGCGCCACTACTATATAGCAGTGGTGCACCGTGTGTTGGTGCGCCATTAGTGTGACAGACACTAATGGCGCACCACAGCCATGGTGCGCCACTACTAACAATTTTTTTTTTCCAAAAATACTAATGGCGCACCGGGGCACAGTGCGCCATTACTAGTTTTAACTAGTAATGGCGCACCAGTCACCCCGTGCGCCACCACTATCATTTTTTGTTTTTTTCCAAAAATACTAATGGCGCACCGGGGCACAGTGCGCCATTACTAGTTTTAACTAGTAATGGCGCACCAGTCACCCCGTGCGCCACTACTATCATTTTTTGTTTTTTTGCAAAACTACTAATGGCGCACCGCCAGCTGGTGCGCCATTAGTAACCAGGGTTACTAATGGCGCATTTGTGGGTGGTGCGCCATTAGTAACCTGGGACCAGCTAGATATTTTGGACAGCCACCTACACACTCACTTTCCCCACTTCATTCTCTCAACCTCCTCCTCCAAGCTTGTCTCGGCTGCCTCCTCCTCCTCACATCATTTGCAGCATAGATTCACCCAAATTAGGTGGTTAAATTACCTTTTTTGATAGGTAAGTAAGGGGAAAGCTTTCTTTATGTTGTAGATCTACTTTTTTCTCCCTCCAACAACGTGCACATGCACTTTTTATGGCCTAGCTAGATCTATGTATGTTTGTGGTGTTGCATATATGTTTGTGTTTGCAGGTACCGGTATTTGAAATGCGATAGTTGCCAATATTTTGCCGGATTGTTGATTCATTTCCGTTTCGGCGAGAATTTTGGCACTATGCATTCTTTTTGGTCCTATTTTTAGGCAAAGTCATGCCAAATTTTTTCTTGGTTCTAAAATATCGTTTTGCTCTACCCCGCAGGCGACCATGGTCCGCACGATGACCGAAAGCATCGTGAATAGGTTTTTGAGCTCCACGAAGGCCGAGATGCTTCAAAAGAACGAGACGGACATAAGATGTCCGTGTCGAAGATGCAAGCTGAGGAGCCTTATGGACCCGGATTCCGTACAGGTGCGGGACCACCTGCTCTTGCGTGGTTTCACGGATGGCTATCGGTGGCAAGGTGATGAAGATGATTATGAAGTCATCCATGGGGGCGGGGCAAGAAATGAGGAAGGGCAGCAAGACAACCGCGGTGAGGGCGGGCGAGAAGACGAAGAATCTCCAGGACATGATCACGAAGTAGATGCAGTACACAGTCATCATGTAGAAGATGCCGGACATGATGATGAGGAAGATGCCGGAGCAGACGAAGGGCATGATCATGAAGATGAAGATGCCGGAGCAGACGACGATTGACCATCGATGGGCTGGGTGCAGGACCCTCATATTCAAGAGCTGCTTCTCAAGCAGACGGATAACGCAAGAGCTGCCGCCCGAGAGAAAGCCAAGATGGATCAACTGGAGATAGACGTGGTTACTCCATTGTATGAAGGATGCAGGCCCGAGGATACCCGCCTGAAAGTAACGCTCATAGCTCTGGAGATGAAGGTAAAACACAAAATGACCGACGCATGCTTCGACGAGAACATGCCATTCTGGCACGAATGTCTTCCCAAGGGGAACAAGTGCCCAACCAGTTTCGAGGAGGCGAAGAAAATCGTGTGTCCTCTAGATTTACCGCACGTGAAATACCATGTGTGCATGAACAATTGCATCATTTATCGGTACAAGCACGCAGAGTCTACCATATGTCCGGTGTGCGGCATCACTCGATACAAGAAGAGGAAGAAAGCTCCTCGAAAAGTGGTGTGGTACTTTAATTCTGATCACTCCTCGTCTGCAGCGGTATTTCGCGGACCCTAAGGTAGCAAAGCTCTTGCGTTGGCACGCGGATAGGGAAGAGAAGAAGCGAGAAGATGACGCAAATGATCCGGAGATAAATAAAAAAGACAAGATGCTGAGTCACCCTAAGGATGGGAGCCAGTGGCAAGCGTTGAACTTCGAACACCCAGAATTTGGGACTGATCCAAGGAACATCATGCTGGGCGCGAGCACCGATGGAGTCAATCCGTTTGGCAGCCAGAGAAGCACACATAGCACCTGGCCTGTGTTTGTGTGGATGTACAACCTTCCCCCCTGGTTGTGCATGAAGAGGAAGTACATTCACATGAGTATGCTAATTGAAGGGCCGAAACAACCAGGGACCGACATCAATCTGTATCTGGGGCTGCTGAAAGAGGAGCTAGACACGCTGTGGAAAACGCCAGCCAATACGTGGGACGCCGCAGAGAAAGAATATTTCCCTATGAGAGCCGCACTGCTCACGACGGTGCACGACTATCTCGGTTACGGATATGTCGTGGGGTAGGTGGTCCATGGATTTTCTGGATGCGTCAGGTGCATGGATGACACAACGTATCGCCAGCTAGATAGAGATCCTGGGTCTTCGAAAACCGTGTTTATGGGACATCGAAGGTGGCTTCGCGATGATGGCTCATGGAGGAAACGCAAGGATCTGTTCGATGGTGAAACCGAAACCCGAAGACGCCCGCGTACGAGGAGCGGCGAGGAAATAGACGAGCTGTTGAAAAATTGGAAAGATTGCCCACTGCCGGGAAAGAAGCAAAAGGCGCCAGAGCCGAGAAAGAAGCGAAAGGCGCAAGAGCCGCTGCTGAAGGTATGGAAAACGAGGTCTGTTTTTTGGGATTTGCCGTACTGGAAGATCCACCGTGTGCCTCACAGCCTTGATGTCATGCATATCACAAAGAACGTGTGCGAGAGTCTGCTTGGTACCCTGCTCAACATGCCAGAGAGGACCAAAGATGGGCCGAAAGCAAGGGCAGACTTGAAATCAATGGGCATGAGGGAGGAGCTTCACGCTAATGATGATGATGATGAGGCGAAGTAGGACACGGAAAGTCGTCGCAAAGGCAAAAAGGCCAAGAAGACCGGAGATGACTTCCCTCCCGCGTGCTTGACTCTAAGTCAGGAGGAGATCGATCAGTTTTTCACCTGCCTCGTAGGAGTAAAACTTCCTTACGGTTACGCGGGGAAGATAAGCAGATACCTAGACTCAGCGAAGCAGAAGTTCAGCGGGATGAAGTCTCACGACTGTCACGTGCTGATGACGCAGATACTTCCAGTTGCAATCCAAGGGATCATGGATGCGCACGTCCGTGAAACGCTATTTGGCCTATGCAACTTTTTCGACGTCATCTCTCGGAAGTCTGTTGGCGCGAGGAAACTCAGAAGGCTACAGGAAGAGATCGTGGTGATACTATGCGAGCTTGAGATGTACTTCCGGCCCACATTCTGCGACGTTATGGTGCATCTGCTGGTCCATATCGTGGAGGATATCATCCAACTCGGGCCGACGTTCCTGCACAGCATGATGCCGTTCGAAAGGATGAATGGTGTCATCAAAGGATACGTTCGCAACATGTCACGTCCAGAGGGAAGCATAGCCAGGGGCTTTCTGACCGAAGAGTGCATCTCCTACTGGACGAATTATCTAGGCATCGAGAACCCCGTTGGTCTGCCCGTCAACAGGCACCTCGGCAGGCTCCCTGGATGGGGTCACCGTGAGGGTCGCCGCGAAATGCATGTCGACTTCGAGGGTCGACTCGCCGACTTTGAAAGAGCAAACCTAGTCGCGCTACAACACATAGACGTGGTCGATCCTTGGGTGGTAGAGCACAAAACCTTTATTGAGAAGACGTACAATGACCGAGGCCAACAGAGGACGGACGGAGATATAATCAAAGAGCACAACTCATGTTTCACGCGTTGTTTCAAGCAGGAGCTTTTGTCGTACCCTTTACATGAGGATTCTTCCGGGGAAGAACAACTCATATTCGCCTTGTCACAGGGCGCCGAGCACAACCTGATGACGTATGAGGCATACGATATCAATGGCTACACATTCTACACCGAGGGAAAGGACATGAAGAGCCATGGTTATCAGAACTCCGGGGTAACGATGGAATCCTACACCGGTAACAACAAGGACAGATACTACGGAAGGATCAAGGAGATCTGGGAGCTGAGCTACGCTGGAGAGAAGGTCCCGATGTTCCGAGTCAGATGGGCCAAGAGCGTCCTAAAAGAAGACCGGTATTTCACCACCATGGTTATACCCGAAGCCAAATCCAAGACCGCGGGCGCAAACATCACCGCGAAAAATGAGCCATGGGTACTGGCTTCCCAGGTGGACCAATGCTTCTTCATTACCGACCCGTCAAAGCCCAGTCGTGTTGTCGTGAGGAGAGGCAAAAGGAAGATAATTGGAATGGATGGAGTCGCCAATGAGCAAGACTTCGACAAGTACGGCGACCCGAAGATGGAACATGACGA
Organism: Triticum aestivum; assembly: GCF_018294505.1. NCBI lineage: Eukaryota > Viridiplantae > Streptophyta > Magnoliopsida > Poales > Poaceae > Triticum > Triticum aestivum. Next base: position 550,738,239 of record NC_057802.1, read on the forward strand.
CGACGATGAAGTACCAGCATACACCACAAGAAGAAGCAGGACCACCCTACCTAAAGGACGTCCGTTCAAGAGAAGAACTCCATTTACGAAAAATAAGGGCAAGAAGATTGTGAACAGATAGATAGCTAAGATCGATTGTATTTAAATTGTAGCCTTCATTTCTCGATTGTATTTCGACATATTGAAATGATATTTCTTCTGTTCTAGTGTCCTAGTGAATATTTATTTATGTTTATTATGGTATTGAATTTCTAACTCACAAAAAGTATTGAATATTCATGAGGACACTCGATCTCGATCCCCCTCCATCTCGATCGCTATCCCCCCTCGCCAGATCCCCCTCGCCGCCGAGCACCCTCCCCCACCCTCCCCCGCTCCACCGCCGCCGCCGACCCCCCGCACCCTCCCCTGCTCCACCGCCGCCGAGCACCCACCGCACCCTCCCCCGCTCCACCGCCGCCGCCGACCCCCCGCACCCTCCCCTGCTCCACCGCCGCCGAGCACCCACCGCACCCTCCCCCGCTCCACCGCCGCCGCCGACCCCCCGCACCCTCCCTGGCCCGCTCCACCGCCGCCGAGCACCCCCCGCACCCTCCCCCGGGCCTGCTCCACCGCCGCCGACGACCCCCCGCACCCTCCCCCGCTCCACCGCCGCCGAGCACCCCCCGCACCCTCCCCCGGGCCTGCTCCACCGCCGCCGCCGACCCCCCGCACCCTCCCCCACTCCACCGCCGCCGCCGATCCCCCGCACCCTCCTCGCTCGACCGCCGCCGATGACCCCCCGCACCCTCCCCTGTCTCCTCGCTCGGTTCCCCCTCCCTCCCCCCCGAGCGCCATTGCTATACAAAAAAAGCTTACTAATGGCGCACCTCTCTGGGGTGCGCCATTGCTATCCAGAAAAAAAAGATTACTAATGGCGCACCTCTCTGGGATGCGCTATTGCTATACAAAAAAAAGATTACTAATGGCGCACCGCGTGTGGATGCGCCATTGCTATCAATTTTTTTTTAATGGCGCACCGCTCGGGGGTGCGCCATTGCTAACCCTCCCCCCACTAAAATCCCCAGTCCCCTTTCCATCTTGCACCTGACCACCACCGCCGCCAACGCCCCGGCGCCTCGCTGTCCGTCGCCCCACCGCCCCCGACACCGACCCCACCGCCCCCGACGCCGACCCCACCGCCCGACGCCCCCGACCCCCACCAGACCGCCGCCGCCCCCAAATCTCTCTCTCGCTCCCGGCGGCGGCTGCCTCGTCGGAGCTGCCCCTCGACAGTGGCTAGCCTCGTCGGACGCGCTCCTCGACGGCAGCGCGAGCCTCCCCGCGCGGCCTCTGTAGTCTCTCTCCCTCCCTCTCTCCCCCGCTCATCCCCATGCCCCCACGGGGCGGTGACCTAGAGTTAGGTGTAGGAGCTCGCCGCCGCCGCCCCGTCGTGTCGCTACTGCTGCTTGTTTGATCTGCTGCGTTTTTCACTTCATCCGTGAATCGTGTTTCTGAAATTCGGGGCCAGGAGGCGCTGCTGTCTCCTGTTGCATCAGTTTGATGTGAAATGAGAAGTAGTTATAAGAATTGATGTTGGCTGTGTGCAGTGGTGCTTGCTAGCTATTTGGAATTGAATTGGTATTCTTTTTGTAATTGAAAACATGTAGCGAGGTATGCTCCATTTGATTTGCTGGGTGCTGTTGCTTCAGCTACACATCTAGGAATCAGTTTATGGTTTGCTTCAACCTTTTGTCGTCTAGAAATTCTAAAATTGGCCAAATTGGCAGTGAGAAAATCACAAAGTTACTAGTACCACGTGTTTGTTAGTTCACTGACCAAAACTAACCTGATTGTTGCATACTTTCTGTGCTTTATGTTTCTTGTGGATGCCATCTTGCTGTTCAGGAGCACTTCAATTGCATGAGTCATTCTAGTGATTACCTTCTCGAAATCATGGCTGTACTTACATAGTAATGAGCTCCTCCCTTTTATAATATGTGCTGGTAGTACCAGTATATATGCATCTGAATATGTGTTTATGCTTTGGTTGATGCCGTTCAGAGTTGAAACAGCTGTTTGTTTGACGGCAGCGCCGCTAGAGTGGCATGCGGGTCTCTGTTGATTTCTGCAACTGTGGTGTGGGCACTCGACTGCATCATACATGCAGTGCTCTTGGCTGGGCATTTGTTTTCACAGCGTGCTGGCTTAGATTAGTTGCTGATGAACTAACATGATGTATGAATGCAGATTATTCGGGTGGGGGATGTGCACGCCTGGACGAGCGAGCGTAGTTAATTAGCTATTAATGCTGCTGTTTTTGGCTTTTTGCAGTGAACAGTCGGTACAGGGTAGAACTGCTTAATAATACACATCAGTCTGATTTTTCAGGTGGCTAAACACTCTTGTTTTTACTCTTCGTCTAAGTGAGAGCAAGCTGTTTCAATTGCCAATTTCTGTATGTTCTGACCCTCATCTTGATTTCATTATTGCAGGTTTTAAGCCTGGAAGATTACCAAGACCCAAGGGTATTGCCTGAGCAGAGTAATTGAGTTCTAAATCTGCCATCTGAAAGTTAGGTGTAGATGGATTTTTTATATTAACTTGTGAAAGTTAGGCTATTGTTCTGCTCACTGTCACCCTCTAATCCCCATTGCCTATTGTTCTGACCCTCATCCTAAACAGTTTTGTTGGTTTTTGCAGACTGAGAAGGCTTTCCTGAAGCAGCCTAAGGTGTTCCTCTGGTACGAGGAACTGTTGTTTTTTCATTATATAAGTAAGATGTTAAAATGTGTGTCCTGAATTGGTGATCATGACTTGATTTGCAATTATAGCTCAAAGAAGACCACAAAGGGGAATAATAAGCCTGGCAAGGAGGGCAACAGGTTCTGGAAGAGTGTTGTCCTTGGTTTCAAGACTCCCAAGGAAGCCATTGAGGGTATGTTCTCTCACTCCTTTTCCCAATTGTAATGTGATAGCATAGATGGTGTGCTGCTTTGTCCATTTTGTAGTATCGAATGTTATTAATTGCCTTATACTCATGGACTTGCTGAAGCATGTGCCCGCTATTCAGTATTTTCTTCTTCTTATGTTTGTATGTTGTTTAGCTAGATATACATTTTTTACTTTATCTACACCATGAAGATCAGTATAGCCTGCAACTTGGGGAAGTTTAGTGTTATTGTTTACACTACAAAAAAATACACTTCCGTGATGATACGTGTTTGTCACAGTAGGTCGCGTTTTTTGTCATGCATGTACATCCATGACAAATTTATGACAGAATCAAGATAGTCATACCTGTGCTATCGTAGAAGTGTTCCATGACATTACCAAAATTATCATCACGGAAGTGTCCACTTCCATGACGATAAATCGCGCGTCACAGAAGTGCTTTCGTCAAGGGTGACCGACACGTGGCATCCACCGTAACGGAACGCCGTTAAGCTATCGGGTCAGGTTTTGGATCCGATAACCCGTTAACAGCCGCGACCAATGGGGATTTTCCACGTGTAAAATCATCATTGGCTGGAGGAACACGTGTCGGCTCATCGTTGGGACAGATGTCATCCACTCATTGGACAGAAGGCGCCTATGATACGTCGACACGTGGCACGGCCCATCAAGTTTAGATGGGCCGGCCCAACTAAAGGCCCACAAGATTTTGTGGACCATAATGGGCCGGCCCAGCTAAAGGCCCACGAGATTTTGCGGACCATAATGGGCTGGCCCAGCTAAAGGCCCACAAGATTTCGCGGGCCATAATGGGCCGGCCCAGGTAAAGGCCCACAATATTTTTGTGTGCCATAATGGGTCATCCCAGGCAAAGGCCCACAAAATTCTTGCGGATCATAATGGGCCGGCCCAGCTAAAGGCCCACGAGATTTCGCCGACACTAATGGGCCGGCCTAGCTGTAGGCCCACAAGATTTTGAGGACCCTAGTAGGCCGGCCCATTAACTGGCTGCCATGTTTTGGGCCAAATGCCGGCCCATATTTGACCCGGTCCATTAATGGCCTGCCACGTTCCGGGCCTAATAATGGCCCATATGAGATCCGGCCCGTTGAAAGGCTCCCACGTTCTGGGCCAAATCACGGCCCGGATTAGGTCCGGCCCTTTAAGAGGCTTTGGCCTCAATTATGGCCCATATCAGATTGGGCCCGTTAACCGGACGCTATGCTTTTGGGCCCACTTGCTAAAGGCCCATTTAGTAATTCAGCCTGATATTAGTTTTGGCCTATTAAGGGCCCGTTTAACATTTCGGCCCTATATTAATTTCGGCCTATTAAAAGCCCGTCATATAGTTGGGCCTAACTACGGCCCGGTTTGCATCCGGCCTGCTCGCAGCCGATATCTGATTGGGCCAAACAAGGACCGAGACAATTTTGGCCTGTTAAAAGGCCGTGATTTGATTCGCACAATCATGGGCCGGGTCTATTTCGAGCTGCTGCCAGCCCGTGGGCTGTTCGGCACGTTTCAGGCCCAACCTACTTCTCAGCCTCCTAAAAGCCCATTGAGTTTTCTTGCGAAAAGAGAGCCGGGGGTTACTCGGCCTATTAAAGGCCCGAATCTACTAGTGGGCCAGTTTGACGAGGCCCATGATGCAGATCATACATCGTGATTGCATGACGGCCCGATTATGTACTGTAATTTTACGGTTTGGCCGCTTTACTGCGAAGACAGGATATATATACAGTAAAATAACTCCAGCATCGTGAATAAGAAAAAACCTAGACTATACAATAAAGAAATTACGGCATATTACATCCACTGGGCATCAAAGTTCGCCACTATGATAATAAAGCACAAGCAGACAGCAGATTACATACACTGGGCATCAAAGATCGCCACCAGTGCAAATAAACATGCCGACAAAATAATATACAAAACCGACAGCACTTCAATAGAGTTCAAGAAAGGTTAGCCCTGCTGGCGAGCTGCAGCGCAACCACCTGAGCAAGATGATGAGACTGCGCTTGTTCAACACTTATATCTTCCTCACTCTGAAAGATAAACAAGCAGACAGATGACAGGTTTTGCACATAAAAGTATCAGTGCTGACAATTCATCACATTTCTTACTGACGAATAAAGTGACACAGTTTAAAATTGCATTAACACAATATGGTATTGTTCAGGTCAAGACATCGTAGGAAATGACATTGTGAAGGAGTTGGCAGCTTCACGACACCACTGGATTACAGATCAAGAACTCATAAGTATCAATGGTTAGTGTGCTGTCATTTATCCCATTTCAGATTGGCAAATAAAGAGACGGTTTAAATAATAGTAGAATGATATGACATTGTTCATAGTTAAGACATTGCAGAATATGACATTGTGTTGTAGTGGGTAGGTTCACCACACCACTGGATTACGGATGAAGAACAGAAGCATACATGCAGTGGAAAAGAAGATCACTTGCTCTGTATAGTTTAATTTACATGGTATGAAGAAGGAACTTGGTTGTACAACTGAAAACTTAAATTGAGAAGGACAAACTTTTGTTTATGAACTACATAATAAACTTTAAACATGCAATTTGATGCAAACACCAAAAATAAACAACTGTTGCAGTCATGCCTAACCAAATATACACAACAAAGTTTGAAGGCTTGAGAAGGACAAACTTACATTACTGGTGAAGACAGGCTCTATAAAGCCCTTGTCCATGCTGATGGGGGGGGGGCAATTCAAGAAGTTTACCACAGAATCTTCTTCATAAGCATTGCCTTTATTCTACATTTTGTTAAGAGTAAATATAGATGTGATAATATACGAAAAATGGAGAATATTTAAGATAAGATGAAGAGTGATGCTACATAACCAAGTAGCTATAAATGTATGTGCAGCGATACAGGCAAAAGGCACAGCCAAGAGCAATGCACAGCTAAACTTCTTCAGTACCAACCTTATGGTAAGAGTAAATATAGATCTGATGTGTAGAAAATGGAGGGCAAAGGAAAATAAGCTGCAGAGTGATGGTACATGAACAACTACCTGTCAATATAAGTACACTGATAAAGGACAGCATGTACTTACAAGAACAATGCAGAGCTAAAAAAATCATTGGCATTGGATATATTCTACACTAATGTAACCATTCATACAGATCAGATAATTTGGAGCGAACAATTGATAAGCAAGCTATCATGCATACTGCTGTCACATAATGAACAAGGTATGTATGCAAGTACAGTGATACAGGACAACAGGTACTAACAAGAGCAAAGCAGCGGGCAGCATATTTGCGATATCCTGTCGTTCTTTTCAAACCGGAATTCTTCTTCGAGCAGATTTCCTGCAAAAAAGATCCGTAAGGCACATGCAGAAAAGTAGAAGTTCAAATTGTCATTTGATTTCATAGACAGTACCTCATCCTGGGAACGAGACCAGTGCATAACAAGGTTTTTCCATTCAATGTCTTCTAAATTTAGCACAGGAGACTTCACCGGAAATTCGTTTATAGACTTGCCATCAAAGTGTGATTTCCTCAGGTAACACCGATACTGCTGCAATGCTTCCTTGAAAAGCACAAGCAAGCTTTGCTCGTCATGACTATCCAGATTGACCCTCGCCTAGTTACAACAATGTAATGTAAATCATTGATGTGTTCGATCAGCAGAAAACAGGAAAATAATAACCATGAATAATAGCACTTACACGTAAGTTGGACAGGAAGATGTGAAAATGGTGTTTGTCTTCACTATAATCTTCCCATGATGGGAATATATGCACGTAGTCCCTAACAACATTGAAAGCATTGTCTTTTAAACTGGGAATAAATGGAATGGGGTTCCAATCTGCAGGAATTGGCCGTCTCTGCAGTTGGGATAGGTCTTCGGCCGGTGGACTTGCTGTACTTTTTGCTGGAGTGGGATTTTTCTGTGGTACAGCTGGTGCTATGGCAAATGAAATCGGTATACCTTTTGCTGGAGTGCAGGTCCTGTGTGGTGGGGCTAGTGGTGTGGCCAGTGAAGTATGGGTACAGTCTGCTGGAGTCGGTCCTACGTTTAGTGTCACTGGTTGTACAACCAATATAAGTGGGGCGCTGTCTGATTTCTCCGGCACCACCACGTTTTTCAAGGACTTTGCTGGTGCTCCTTCAGGTTCGGCAATCACCCTCTTCCTTTTTGATGTCTGATGCACAAGAACAACATTTGAGTGGAAAAACATGGTATGATGACAGATGGAATATGTATTGATAATGGATGGGCATGGCATCTCGAGTTATATGATGAGTAAACTAAGCAGATGGCGGTGCAACAAAGTAGAAGAAATGCAAGACAACATATGCAAGATACGCGCAATCAATAAAACCTTGCCAAATTAGAACAGGCACCTTGATGGGTGAACAGGACAGGCCATCTGCCTTTGACTCCTCGAGGTTAGAATAGTCATTAGGATGATATTCTGAACAAGAATCAACAGGTGGGGAGCGTATGAGTTTCATTGCTTCCAGAATGGCACTCAATGCCTTGGTGCTAATTTTGTAAGTCATTGCAGTGTTCCACAATATTCTTCTGATGCGCGGATTCTGATATTCACTGTAATTGCGTATAATATCTGAGAACCATGAAAACATAAATAGTTGTGAGATTATCTTTGTAATGCAGATGATATTCTAATATAGGGGCGCCCCTGTAAACACTTGTGTGCTATCACTGGATTCTGATGAGAGAGCTCATGTGTGCTGTAATATGGTGCGTGCATTTATATAATCTGGCACAAGTACACAAAAAAATAGGCTCCAGAAGTAAGGATAGCTGGCAGATGATAGGTTCATAATATACTATATAGAGAGTTTATTGCCAAACCATGATAACAAGAGCACACAACAACTAGGCAGATCATAGTGTACATAACAGGGGTACACCATAACCACGATATATAAATCGGGAAAGTGGAACTGGCTTGAAAATACGGTGTTGTATTGCCGCTAGTAATTGAAAGCCTATCGATCACGTACATGCCAGCTCTATCAGCTGTTGACTGCAGATGTCCCTGCGCCCCTTCCTGACAAGGAACATACTGTACGTACTAAATACAGAATAAACAAAGAGGAACATGTTAAAGAACAGAAGAGGAAGCATATTCTTGAGGTTCCGCTTCATTGCATACAATGTTGGTTGCCCACTCATGATGAATCACAGCGCCCAAAGAAATGCAATTCCATGCTGTCTCTCTATATGTGGCAATTTTGAACAAGAGTCATTAGGATCATATTCTGAACAAGAATCAACAGGTGGGGAGCGTATGAGTTTCATTGCATCCAGAATGGCACTCAATGCCTTGGTGCCAATTTTGTAAGTCATTGCAGTGTTTAGCTTCAAGAGTGGACTGCTGCTAGTGCGACACAAAGCAGCTACACAGATCATAGTGTAGATATAACGGGGAAAACCGTAAGCATCAGAGTAAAATCAGCAAAGTGGAACTTGCTGGAATATATGTGCTAGTATTGCCGGTACGGCTAGAAAGGCTTCGGATACCAGCTCTCTTCAAGTGAAGGTGCGGTACTGTTAATATCAGTGTTACTCTCAAAGGCGACACAGCTCCCCGCATTTCCTTGCTATTCTTATAGGATTCAAGTGGGCAGGTGACTACAAATCCTATTCCTATGTTTACAAGATCCTACGAATCAAAGAGGCTCAAAGTGTCCATCACAACCGACCGTATAGACCTCTACACTGCAAAAGTCCCTGCTCATCTTCAGTACAAGGAACATACTGTACCACTATCATACTCCCTCCGTTCCAAAATATAAGTCTTGGTAGAGATTTCCACTATGGATCACATACAGATGTATCCAGATACATTTTAGAGTGTAGATTCACTCATTTTGCTCCATATGTAGTCCATGGTGGAATCTATACAAAGACTTGTATTTAGGAACGGAGAGAGTACATATTAAAGAAGAACGGAAGAGGAACATGGTAAAGAAGAGCAAGCAGATTTGGATAATAAAATGTTGGTTGCGCAGTGCCCACACATGATGAACCAGAGCGCATTAAGAATGCAACTCCCAGCTGTCTCTCGACCATTTCAGGCGGTTGGATGAAGATCCTACGTCTCCTAACCCATCTTCTTCCTCGTCTCTGATTCTTCCCATACAGAACACCGCACGGGCTGCCGGCCGGACCACCGGCCCCCGCCGCCTGTGTTCCTCCGCCACCCCCACCCCCACCCCGCCCAACCCCCACCCGCGTCGAGTTTTCTTCGTTCGGCGAGGCCCCACAACCACCCGAGCCCCTTCGATCGCACCGGCGAACTCCGGCGAGCTCTGAAAAATCGACTGACCCAATTTTGAAATTTAGTCTACTGTGATTTAACTAGTGTGGAATATAAAAGGGGAAAACCATAAGCATTGGGAGTATAGTGTTGAGCGTGCCATGGCGGATCTGAAGGTGCAAACCGGACAAAGGCAACTTCGCAACCAAGACAAGAAATCAGAGTAAAGCAGTGGTGATCTATTTTCTTGCTGCGATAAATAAGTTGAGCAGATACGAAAGAGTACCGCCTCTGGTGCGGCGCCGTGTACGCATCTGCTGAGAATTTGACGGTGCTGCGGTAGCGATGGCTGTCGGCGGCGTGGAAGCAGATCTAGGAGGGTAGACGGTGGCGGCGGGGCGCGGTGGACGAGACGGTCGTAGGAGCGGCGCCGGCAAGGTGGACGACGGCGGGGATGAAGCGAGAGGACGGGATGCAAGGATCCCGGTCCGAAGCCGTGGATGAGAGAGGTCGATCTCTTGTAATGGACGGCGGCGTCGGGGTATCAGCTCCGGCATGGTGGAGGAGGACGGCGGTGGATGGGGTGGCGGACGGCGGCGGACGGAGGAGGGTGGGGTGGAGAGGGTGTTTTGGCGCCCACGGAGTACGAATGGGGAAAAGGGAGGTAGAGAGGAAGGGGGGAACCATGTATTCAGGGCGCGCTTGTCTCAAATGCGAGGAAATTTACAAACTTAGCCCCCGTTTCAAATTTCTACTACATCACAGCAACATTAGTCGGTTGGGGATAGGACGGTAATCTCGCATACACCGAATATTTGCCGACGAGAGTTTGTTTTTGGCGCCCACCGTGTATGAATATGAATCGGGGAGGGAGTCGATTTCGGCCGAGGACACACTGTGTTTTGGCGCCCACCGTGTATGAATCCGGGTGAGAGGCGGTTACGTCACGTTTGGGTGAAATTACAAACCTACCCCTATCGAAACCTATAGAAATCCAGCAGATAGGCTTTGCGTGGCAGGGATAGGCAGTAGTGATTTCCATCTCGCAGATTTTGGTTTCGGGCGGTTACTGCGACTTTCCCCGCTTCGTTCAAATTTTGCAGAGTGCACGTTTACCGTGCCAACTCAATTCGAATCCCGTTTGTATTCTATTTTTTTCGGGCGGGATCCATTTTCAATTGGAATTACATTCTATATACATCATTTTTTATATATACTTTCAAAAGCACAACACCATTTATACATAAATATGGTTTACAAATGGCATGATCTCAGATTCATAAGGTTGTATCCATCAATTTGGATTTTCAAATATTTGAAACCACTTTATGTTGAAATCCAATGTATGCATTCCTCGCTAACTGTCTCCAATTAATGTGTGTTTCATGCGGGTTTTTTTACTTCTCAAACATGTATAATGTGTTTCACACACGCAACATATAGTGTAATCCCGTTTAGACATTAATTGCATATAAACCATGCATTGTTTGTAATTGAAGAATCTATGGATCACCAATATTGATAAACTATATAACATTACACGTGTGCCCAAATTCAAATGAATATGCATGTTTGATACACCAATTTGCGTTATGATATTATCGATGTCGTGATCTCCAGTTTAAATATTTGAATCCCCTTTAATCCAGATATTCGTCTCATATAGCTATCACTCATGCTTATATAGGACTATCTCTCTGGACCTATACGCGTTCATCGTCTCTCAGGTATCTCTCGTGCTACCTGTATGTCGACAATGATCTTTTATCTTCGTAACACACTGACGGTACTCTCTCCCTCGACCTTCATCACTCTATCTCTCTCTAAGTATATCTCGCTCCCTGCTATGTGTCTCTAACTATGATTCTCCATGTGGAATCTCTTTCTCTCACACAAACACAAAACTTTGTCTCCCGGGGTCTCATTTCTCTCTACTATTCCCATGTGTGCCACTCGCACACCCCTCATACAGAGATGTCTTTCGCTCCTTAGATATGAGAACCTACGACTCTTCCTCTTCAATGTCTCTTTCTCACACACAAACACAAACTCTGTCTCCCAGGGTCTCATATTTCTCCATTGTTCTCTTGTATGTCGCTCACACACACCCTCTCTCCCTAGAGATATCTTGCGTTCCCTCGTATGTCTCTCTAGCTATCACTCTCGTTGTGAAATATCTTTCTCTCTCGCAGACACAAAACTCCGTCTCTCTGGATCTCATTTCTCTCTGATATCTGTTTGTATGTGACTCACATGCACCCTCTCTCTATCTCTCTCACACCCACACACATAACCCAGCCTTCTGATCCACTCGACTCCTATCTCTAACGCACACTAGCTAGCATCTTTATCTTTCTATTTATCTGTTTCTCCATCAACCTTCTTTCTCGCCCTCACTCTTGATTCCTATCACGCACACTACATATGTTTCTCTCTACATGCAGTCAAGTGCCCTCTCACACACATATATAACTTCACCCTTTGAACCACCCGACGGTCATCTCCAACACCCAAACTAGCGGATGTCCCTCTAGCTAGCATCTCCATCTCTGTATCTATCTGTAGTTTCTCCGTCAACATTTCTTTCTCGCACGGAGTCTTGCTTCCTATCACCCACACTATATATGTCTCTCCATACATATGCATTTATAGGTTGGTCTCTTTTGCACAATCGTTGCGCCTCACTCCCTCTGCTCGCCATAGATGCATGCTCCAGCCCACGCCACTATCTCTTAAAGACAAAAACACATGCTCAATTGTCGGGCCTTCTTCCCTGCATTCTCACATGCATGCATATTGTCATACCGATCCGTCTCTCCCATGTCGTTGATCTTATGACTTATGTCTTCTTTCTTTTATCTCGATCATGCGCGCGCGCACACACACACATCCCACGTATACATGTATACCTCTCACACATGCACGTTCAAGGTCTCTATGTCTCCATACGTAGTTAATTACCCTCAATCCTAACGCCACATCGAATCGTTCTCCTCTTTTGTGCACATAACTTCCGGTCTTCCGCCTGGATGGGTAAAACACACACTCACACTTAACAATCTCCTTCTAGCTACCCCCCCGCCTCTCACTCTTCCCCTATATCCCCGAAACCAATAAGACCATCCCTTTGTTTAATTCCCGCCTACATGCACCATCGATATATAGTAGTCTTTCTCGGTGTCTCTCGAACAAACACGTTCTCTCGATGTCGACTCCTCTCACGCGCACACACCTTCTCTTCCCTCTCTACGGGCATTTTCTCTCTTGCACCCCATCGTTGGTGGCCTCTGCCATACACATCACCTATCTATGATGAAGCCATGCACACTTAAATTACATCCGCCACAGAGGACCCCGCGACACACACACACGCACATGCACACACGCACCCCCCACACACACACTAAGACTCCATCTCTCTCTCTCTCTCTCACACACACACACAAACACACACACGCACGCACGCACGCACCCCCCACACACACTAAGACTCCATCTCTCTCTTTCTCTCACACACACACAAACTAAGACCCCATCTCTCTCTCCTCTCTCTCTCTCTCACACACACACACACCCCACACACACACTAAGACTCCATCTCACACACACATGCTCTAGGCGGAGCATTTGTTCCTACCACCCTTCATCCAACCTTACCCGTATGATAAACAATCACCTTTATTTACTTGCATAACATGGACAAATTCCACTTTACTTTAGTAGTCAGCAAACTTATCATCTGTACCCTTATAAAAAAACGAGTTGCCGGTGATGGTGTGCCTGCCATGTGGTAATACAGACCGTATGATCTATATCTGAGGATAGAAAGCAAACTATGATAATTTTACAAAAGATACCCGCACCTCTCTCCACATCATTATCTCCCACAACCTCATTGCTCAGCAATTAAAAAAGGAATAAGTCTCTGGAACAATCTAGCATGCATGGTGGCCGCTGCAGCCTGCCGGCGCCGTCCATCCCCATGCCTCCGCCCATTCCGACCACCAGTCACCACCACGCTCCACTCCTCCTCGCCTTATCTCTCATCTTTCATTTTTTCGATGACATTCTCGAGATACCAGTTTTCCGATAAAATTCTCGAGATATCATTAGTTTTTACACATGGGATTACTCCTGCATGGGTCAATCACAACAGGTGTTCTGTAAAAAAATGCATATTGATGTTCCGTGCAATGCACGAGAATCTTGCTTGTAATTATATAACGCAAATCACGAGCAGGAAGTGACATTTTTTTGACACAACCACGTTAACATGGCCACGTAAATCACTAGCTAAAGTAAATACCATTATACTTATATCCCGATGCAAAAGGTTGAGTACATGTCCGAAGAGTAGAGTCGCACACACGCACTCTGTCTCTCAGAATCTCTCTCACACACACACCAGTTACGTGACGCCCACTTAAGCAGACACGTATGTTACAATTTGTGCACCCGCGGGTACACGTGATGCTGCGCATTTATTTAAGCCGGAAGGCGAACCCAAACAGTAGCTGCATTCATTCCCCTCCCGCCGCCTCTTCTCTGGTCGCCGTCGCCCGGTAGCCATGGGCCGGCCGAAGGTAACAACATACGCCATACTCCCGCCGGAGCGGCGCTTTAATATGGAAATTTTAGTGGTCATGCATGCATCTTTTTGTGCTAGCACTCCTATATAAGGGTTGACCGGTCGCTTCCCGCGGACGTGCGCGGGCGGTGGAAGAGGAAGGAGAAGGGAAGCGGGCTGTGGAGTAACGTTTTTTACCACAATTTCTTAGGAAACTGAGTGCAATAATTGAGTAGTTTTGCAAACTACCAGTACTACACCTGAAATGGTTCAAAACCTATACTCCCTTGCCAGCGCGCGCTTCCCGCGTGAAACGGTCAGCGTCGCCCTGGAGCGTCAGTGCCGCATTAATGCCCGGCCAGAGCGGAGGCGACCTCTCACTGGCGCCGGCTTTGAAGTGGCGCGACGGCCGAGAGAGCGCCGCTTCCCGGTGCACGCGACTGCTCCGCGTCGAGACTGGCCATAGGCCCTGTTTGGATCCATGGGTTAGAGTTAGTTTGAGCTAGTTGGGGCTCAAATAGCCCTAAAGTATCCAAGCATGAGGGTTTAAATTGGAGCAAGTTGCACCGAACCCACCAAAAAAACTATCCCACCCAAGAGGTGCTAACTGGAGATAGTTCTCATTGGGACCACTGAAAAATCACTTTTCTCTCTCCATGAAGTGCATTTATTGTCAATCTAACCCTGTCACCCAAACACCTCTTTGGCTACAGTTAGTTCAGGGTTAGTCATGAGTTAGTCTAACCTCTAGCTAAGTTAGAGTATCAAACAGGAGCAGTATAGGACATGCAAGTTGCTCAAAGCATACAGGCAAATTCGTACGTGAAAGGATTTTTTTCTTTTTGAAAACGGAACGTGAAAGGAATTTTTTTTAGAATGCTCTTGGCATGTCGCTAACATGTGATAGTTAACCGACCTCAATAGACGGCAGAAACGCCAGCCCGCCGCACTTTGATAGAGACGAGGAGGGAGAAGCGATACAGGCTGCTGGATTACTAGAGATAGGTGTCGCACGGAAGCCAAGAAATATGGTGATAGCGTGGGTTAGCCATGTACTAGTATGATGTAACTACACTGGGCTGCCGTGTTTCGTACTCTTCCAGTCCACTGTGGAGATGATTGGTTAATTTTATATCGCTGAATAATATTAAATATTATGAGTGCAGACGCTCCACCACGAGGTTCCTTGCTCCTTCTCGGTCGTCCGGAATCTATGTTCTTCCACTCTTTTTTTACGTGAGCTTTGTTCATCCTTTTGCCAACACGCGAGACATCTAGCATCAAGGTCCACGTGTTATGCAAGGATCGTTCCATCTATATGAAGAACACGTGGGACTGGAACTACGCGACGGACATGTACCAGGAGTGGACGTACGAACCTTAGTAATGTAGCGCAGTAAGTGAAGTAGAAAGGCACAAATGGTATGAACATGCGTGGCATATAGGGTGTGTTTGGTTGCGTTCTTGTCTCAGCATAGTTGTTCCCTCTTCATGCATGCTCAACGCAACACCTCTCTTCATGCATGCTCTCTTCATGCATGCTTCTAGTGTATTTGTGCTAAACTAGTGTGGACTCATGCACCCTCCATACACTCTACCAAACACCCAAAAGTAGGTCGAGAAGGGTACTCTTGGGCGGCATTTGTCTCTTACTACGTACTACCACTAAATGTTGTACGTGCAATGCACGGTGATGTTATGGAGTACGTGCCTAAGTACTCTACTACTACTATATTAGTTGGAGGCACATATTAACTTTTATATTTGTTTACGTGTATGCCCCGAGACCTTCCAACTAGACGTGTCTTTCTCTCCAGGTCGCACTTTGTATCGTTCATACCACTAAGTACTACTACGTGTGGTCTCTGTTGGAGATCGTTGCAGAAATTAAAAAATTTCTACGCATCACCAAGAACAATCTATGGAGTCTTCTAGAAACGAGAGGGAAAAGAGTGCATCTACATACCCTTGTAGATCGCGAGCGGAAGCGTTCAAGTGAACGGGGTTGATGGAGTCGTACTCGTCGTGATCCAAATCACCGATGACCGAGCGCCGAACGGACGGCACCTCCGCGTTCAACACACGTACGGTTGGGGAAGACGTCTCCTCCTTCTTGATCCAGCAAGGGGGAGGGAGAGGTTGATGGAGATCCAGCAGCACGGCGGCATGGTGGTGGAAGCAGCGGGGATCTCGGCAGGGCTTCGCCAAGCTCAGCGAGAGGGAGAGGTGTCACGGGAGGGAGAGGGAGGCGCCAGGAGCTTGAGTGCGGCTTCCCTCCCCCCCCTCTTTATATAGGGCCCCTGGGGGGGGGGGGGGCGCCGGCCCTAGGAGATCCAATCTCCAAGGGGGGCGGCGGCCAAGGGGGTGGCTTGCCCCCCAAGCCAAGTGGGGCGCCCCCACCCCTAGGGTTTCCAACCCTAGGCGCAGGGGGAGGCCCAAGGGGGGCGCACCAGCCCACCAGGGGTTGGTTCCCCTCCCACTTCAGCCCATGGGGCCCTCCGGAATAGGTGGCCCCACCAGGTGGACCCCCCGGGACCCTTCCGGTGGTCCCGGTACAATACCGGTGACCCCGAAACTTTCCCGGTGGCCGAAACTGGACTTCCTATATACAATTCTTCACCTCCAGACCATTCCGGAACTCCTCGTGACATCCGGGATCTCATCCGGGACTCCGAACAACTTTCGGATTTCCACATACTAATATCTCTACAACCCTAGCGTCACCGAACCTTAAGTGTGTAGACCCTACGGGTTCGGGAGACATGCAGACATGACCGAGACGACTCTCCGGTCAATAACCAACAGCGGGATCTGGATACCCATGTTGGCTCCCACATGTTCCACGATGACCTCATCGGATGAACCACGATGTCGAGGATTCAATCAATCCCGTATACAATTCCCTTTGTCAATCGGTACGTTACTTGCCCGAGATTCGATCGTCGGTATCCCAATACCTTGTTCAATCTCGTTACCGCAAGACACTTTACTCGTACCGTAATGCATGATCCCGTGACCAAACACTTGGTCACATTGAGCTCATTATGATGATGCATTACCGAGTGGGCCCAGAGATACCTCTCCGTCATACGGAGTGACAAATCCCAGTCTCGATTCGTGCCAACCCAACAGACACTTTCGGAGATACCCGTAGTGCACCTTTATAGCCACCCAGTTACGTTGTGACGTTTGGCACACCCAAAGCACTCCTATGGTATCCGGGAGTTGCACAATCTCATGCTCTAAGGAAATGATACTTGACATTTGGAAAAGCTCTAGCAAACGAACTACACGATCTTGTGCTATGCTTAGGATTGGGTCTTGTCCATCACATCATTCTCCTAATGATGCGATCCCGTTATCAATGACATCCAATGTCCATAGTCAGGAAACCATGACTATCTGTTGATCAACGAGCTAGTCAACTAGAGGCTCACTAGGGACATATTGTGGTCTATGTATTCACACATGTATTACGATTTCCGGATAACACAATTATAGCATGAACAATAGGCAATTATCATGAACAAGGAAATATAATAATAACCATTTTATTATTGCCTCTAGGGCATATTTCCAACAGTCTCCCACTTGCACTAGAGTCAATAATCTAGTTACATTGTGATGAATCGAACACCCATAGAGTTCTGGTGTTGATCATGTTTTGCTCTAGGGAGAGGTTTAGTCAACGGATCTGCTACATTCAGGTCCGTATGTACTTTAAAAATATCTATGTCTCCATTTTGAACATTTTCACGAATGGAGTTGAAGCGACGCTTGATATGCCTGGTCTTCCTGTGAAACCTGGGCTCCTTGGCAAGGGCAATAGCTCCAGTGTTGTCACAGAAGAGAGTCATCGGGCCCGACGCATTGGGAATAACTCCTAGGTCGGTAATGAACTCCTTCACCCAGATTGCTTCTTGTGCTGCCTCTGAGGCCGCCATGTACTCTGTTTCACATGTAGATCCCGCCACGACGCTTTGCTTGCAACTGCACCAGCTGACTGCCCCACCATTCAAAATATACACGTATCCGGTTTGTGTCTTAGAGTCATCCAGATCTGTGTCGAAGCTAGCATTGACGTAACCCTTTACGACGAGCTCTTAGTCACCTCCATAAACGAGAAACATATCCTTAGTCCTTTTCAGGTACTTCAGGATGTTCTTGACCGCTGTCCAGTGTTCCATGACGGGATTACTTTGGTACCTTCCTACCAAACTCACAGCAAGGTTTACATCAGGTCTGGTACACAACATGGCATACATAATAGACCCTATGGCCGAGGCATAGGGGACGACACTCACCTTTTCTCTATCTTCTGCCGTGGTCGGGCATTGAGCCGTGCTCAATCTCACACCTTGCAATACAGGCAAGAACCCCTTCTTGGACTGATCCATATTAAACTTCTTCAATATCTTGTCAAGGTATGTGCTTTGTGAAAGACCTATGAGGCGTCTCGATCTATCTCTATAGGTCTTGATGCCTAATATGTAAGCAGCTTCTCCAAGGTCCTTCATTGAAAAACACTTATTCAAGTAGGCCTTTATACTTTCCAAGAATTATATATCATTTCCCATCAATAGTATGTCATCCACATATAATATGACAAATGCTACAGAGCTCCCACTCACTTTCTTGTAAACACAGGCTTCTCCATAAGTCTGTGTAAACCCAGACGCTTTGATCATCTCATCAAAGCGAATGTTCCAACTCCGAGATGCCTGCACCAACCCATAGATTGAGCGCTGGAGCTTGCATACTTTGTCAGCATTCTTAGGATCGACAAAACCTTCCGGCTGCATCATATACAATTCTTCCTTAAGGAAGCCGTTAAGGAATGCCGTTTTGACGTCCATTTGCCATATTTCATAATCGTAGAATGCGGCAATTGCTAACATGATTCGGACGGACTTCAGCTTCGCTACGGGTGAGAAAGTCTCATCGTAGTCAACCCCTTGAACTTGTCGATAACCCTTAGCGACAAGTCGAGCCTTATAGATGGTCACATTACCATCCGCGTCTGTCTTCTTCTTAAAGATCCATTTATTTTCTATGGCTCGCCGATCATCGGGCAAGTCAGTCAAAGTCCATACTTCGTTTTCATGCATGGATCCTTTCTCGGATTTCATGGCTTCTAGCCATTTGTCGGAATCTGGGCCTGCCATTGCTTCTTCATAGTTTGAAGGTTCACCGTTGTCTAACAACATGATTTCCAGGACAGGGTTGCCATACCACTCTGGTGTGGAACGTGTCCTCGTGGACCTACGAAGTTCAGTAGTAACTTGATCCGAAGTACCTTGATCATCATCATTAGCTTCCTCTCTAGTCAGTGCAGGCACCACAGGAACATCTTCCTGAGCTGCGCTACTTTCCGATTCAAGAGGTAGTACTTCATCAAGTTCCACTTTCCTCCCACTTACTTCTTTCGAGAGAAACTCTTTCTCCAGAAAGGACCCGTTCTTGGCAACAAAGATCTTGCCTTCGGATCTGAGGTAGAAGGTATACCCAATGGTTTCCTTAGGGTATCCTATGAAGACGCATTTTTCCGACTTGGGTTCGAGCTTTTCAGGTTGAAGTTTCTTGACATAAGCATCGCATCCCCAAACTTTTAGAAACGATAGCTTAGGTTTCTTCCCAAACCATAATTCATACGGTGTCGTCTCAACGGATTTCAACGGAACCCTATTTAAAGTGAATACAGCAGTCTCTAAAGCATAGCCCCAAAATGAAAGCGGTAGATCGGTAAGAGACATCATAGATCGCACCATATCCAATAGAGTGCGATTACGATGTTCAGACACTCCATTTCGCTGAGGTGTTCCAGGCGGCGTGAGTTGTGAAACTATTCCACATTTCCTTAAGTGTGTGCCAAATTCGTGACTCAAATATTCCCCTCCATGATCTAATTGTAAGAATTTTATTTTCCTGTCACGTTGATTCTCAACCTCACTCTGAAATTCCTTGAACTTTTCAAAGGTCTCAGACTTGTGTTTCATTAGGTAGACATACCCATATCTACTCAAGTCATCAGTGAGAGTGAGAACATAACGATAGCCACCGCGAGCCTCAACACTCATTGGACCGCATACATCAGTATGTATGATTTCCAATAAGTTGGTTGCTCGCTCCATTGTTCCGGAGAACGGAGTCTTGGTCATCTTACCCATGAGGCATGGTTCGCACGTGTCAAATGACTCGTAATCAAGAGACTCTAAAAGTCCATCAGCATGGAGCTTCTTCATGCGCTTGACACCAATGTGACCAAGACGGCAGTGCCACAAGTATGTGGGACTATCATTATCAACCTTACATCTTTTGGTACTCACACTATGAATATGTGTAACACTACGTTCGAGATTCATTAAGAATAAACCATTAACCAGCGGGGCATGACCATAAAACATATCTCTCATATAAATAGAACAACCATTATTCTCGGATTTAAATGAGTAGCCATCTCAAATTAAACGAGATCCTGACACAATGTTCATGCTCAAAGCTGGCACTAAATAACAATTATTGAGGTTTAAAACTAATCCCGTAGGTAAATGTAGAGGTAGCGTGCCGACGGCGATCACATCGACCTTGGAACCATTCCCGACGCGCATCGTCACCTCGTCCTTTGCGAGTCTCCGTTTATTCCGCAGCTCCTGCTTTGAGTTACAAATATGAGCAACCGCACCGGTATCAAATACCCAGGAGCTACTACGAGTGCTGGTAAGGTACACATCAATAACATGTAAATCACATATACCTTTGGTGTTGCCGGCCTTCTTGTCCGCCAAGTACTTGGGGCAGTTCCGCTTCCAGTGACCACTTCCCTTGCAATAAAAGCACTTAGTCTCAGGCTTGGGTCCATTCTTTGGCTTCTTCCCGGCAACTGGCTTACCGGGTGTGGCAACTCCCTTGCTGTCCTTCTTGAAGTTCTTCTTACCCTTGCCTTTCTTGAACTTAGTGGTTTTATTCACCATCAACACTTGATGTTCCTTTTTGATCTCCACCTCCGCTGATTTCATCATTGAATATATCTCAGGAATGGTCTTTTCCATCCCCTGCATATTGAAGTTCATCACAAAGCTCTTGTAGCTTGGTGGAAGCGACTGAAGGATTCTGTCAATGACCGCGTCATCCGGGAGATTAACTCCCAGCTGAGTCAAGCGGTTGTGTAACCCAGACATTTTGAGTATGTGCTCACTGACAGAACTATTTTCCTCCATCTTACAACTGAAGAACTTGTCGGAGACTTCATATCTCTCGACCCGGGCATGAGCTTGGAAAACCATTTTCAGCTCTTCGAACATCTCATATGCTCCGTGTTGCTCAAACGCTTTTGGAGCCCCGGTTCTAAGCTGTAAAGCATGCCGCACTGAACGAGGGAGTAATCATCAGCACGCTGCTGCCAAGCGTTCACAACGTCTTGGTTCTCTGGGATGGGTGCGTCACCTAGCGGTGCTTCTAGGACATAATCTTTCTTGGCAGCTATGAGGATGATCCTCAGGTTCCGGACCCAGTCCGTATAGTTGCTGCCATCATCTTTCAGCTTGGTTTTCTCTAGGAACGCGTTGAAGTTGAGGGCAACATTAGCGTGGGCCATTTGATCTACAAGACATATTGTAAAGATTTTAGACTAAGTTCATGATAATTAAGTTCATCTAATCAAATTATACAATGAACTCCCACTCAGATAGACATCCCTCTAGTCATCTAAGTGAAACATGATCCGAGTCAACTAGGCCGTTTCCGATCATCACGTGAGACGGACTAGTCAACATCGGTGAACATGTTCATGTTGATCGTATCTTCTATACGACTCATGCTCGACCTTTCGGTCTTTCGTGTTCCGAGGCCATGTCTGTACATGCTAGGCTCGTCAAGTCAACCTAAGTGTATTGCGTGTGTAAATCTGGCTTACACCCGTTGTATTCGAACGTTAGAATCTATCACACCCGATCATCACGTGGTGCTTCGAAACAACGAACCTTCGCAACGGTGCACAGTTAGGGGAACACTTTCTTGAAATTATTGCGAGGGATCATCTTATTTAAGCTACCGTCGTTCTAAGCAAATAAGATGTAAAACATGATAAACATCACATGCAATCAAATAGTGACATGATATGGCCAATATCATTTTGCTCCTTTTGATGTCCATCTTCGGGGCGCCATGATCATCGTCGTCACCGGCATGACACCATGATCTCCATCATCATGATCTCCATCATCATGATCTCCATCATCATGATCTCCATCATCGTGTCTTCATGAAGTTGTCTTGTCATTTATTACTTCTACTACTATGGCTAACGGTTTAGCAATAAAGTAAAGTAATTTACATGACGTTATATGTTGACACGCAGGTCATAAATAAATTAAGACAACTCCTATGGCTCATGCCGGTTGTCATACTCATCGACATGCAAGTCGTGATTCCTATTACAAGAACATGATCAATCTCATACATCACATATATTTCATTCATCACATCCTTTTGGCCATATCACATCACAAGGCATATGCTGTAAAAACAAGTTAGACGTCCTCTAATTGTTGTTGCATGTTTTTACGTGGCTTCTATAGGTTTCTAGCAAGAACGTTTCTTACCTACGTAAAACCACAACGTGATATGCCAACTTCTATTTACCCTTCATAAGGACCCTTTTCATCGAATCCGATTCGACTAAAGTGGGAGAGACAGACACCCGCTAGCCACCTTACGCAACTAGTGCATGCCAGTCGGTGGAACCTGTCTCACGTAAGCGTACGTGTAAGGTCGGTCCAGGCCGCTTCATCCCACGATGCCGCCGAAACAAGATAAGACTAGTAGTGGCCAGAAAATTGACAACATCTACGCCCACAACAAGGTTGTGTTCTACTCGTGCATAGAAACTAGGCATAGACCTAGCTCATGATGCCACTGTTGGAGATCGTTGCAGAAATTAAAAAATTTCTACGCATCACCAAGAACAATCTATGGAGTCTTCTAGCAATGAGAGGGAAAAGAGTGCATCTACATACCCCTGTAGATCGCGAGCGAAAGCGTTCAAGTGAACGGGGTTGATGGAGTCGTACTCGTCGTGATCCAAATCACCGATGACCGAGCGCCGAACGGACGATACCTCCGCGTTCAACACACGTACGGTTGGGGAAGACGTCTCCTCCTTCTTGATCCAGCAAGGGGGAGGGAGAGGTTGATGGAGATCCAGCAGCATGACGGCGTGGTGGTGGAAGCAGCGGGGATCTCGGCAGGGCTTCGCCAAGCTCAGCGAAAGGGAGAGGTGTCACGGGAGGGAGAGGGAGGCACCAGGAGCTTGAGTGCGGCTGCCCTCCTCCCCCCTATTTATATAGGGCCCCTGGGGGGGGGGGCGCCGGCCCTAGGAGATCCAATCTCCAAGGGGGGCGGCGACCAAGGGGGTGGCTTGCCCCCCAAGCCAAGTGGGGCGCCCCTCACCCCTAGGGTTTCCAACCCTAGGCGCAGGGGGAGGCCCAAGGGGGGCGCACCAGCCCACCAGGGGCTGGTTCCCCTCCCACTTCAGCCCATGGGGCCCTCCGGGATAGGTGGCCCCACCCGGTGGACCCCCCGGGACCCTTCCGGTGGTCCCGGTACAATACCGGTGACCCCGAAACTTTCCCGGTGGCCGAAACTGGACTTCCTATATACAATTCTTCACCTCCGGACCATTCCGGAACTCCTCGTGATGTCCGGGATCTCATCCGGGACTCTGAACAACTTTCAGATTTCCACATACTAATATCTCTACAACCCTAGCGTCACCGAACCTTAAGTGTGTAGACCCTACGGGTTCGGGAGACATGCAGACATGACCGAGACGACTCTCCGGTCAATAACCAACAGCGGGATCTGGATACCCATGTTGGCTCCCACATGTTCCACGATGACCTCATCGGATGAACCACGATGTCGAGGATTCAATCAATCCCGTATACAATTCCCTTTGTCAATCGGTACGTTACTTGCCCGAGATTCGATCGTCGGTATCCCAATACCTTGTTCAATCTCGTTACCGGCAAGTCACTTTACTCGTACCGTAATGCATGATCCCGTGACCAAACACTTGGTCACATTGAGCTCATTATGATGATGCATTACCGAGTGGGCCCAGAGATACCTCTCCGTCATACGGAGTGACAAATCCCAGTCTCGATTCGTGCCAACCCAACAGACACTTTCGGAGATACCCGTAGTGCACCTTTATAGCCACCCAGTTACGTTGTGACGTTTGGCACACCCAAAGCACTCCTATGGTATCCGGGAGTTGCACAATCTCATGGTCTAAGGAAATGATACTTGACATTTGGAAAAGCTCTAGCAAACGAACTACACGATCTTGTGCTATGCTTAGGATTGGGTCTTGTCCATCACATCATTCTCCTAATGATGTGATCCCGTTATCAATGACATCCAATGTCCATAGTCAGGAAACCATGACTATCTGTTGATCAACGAGCTAGTCAACTAGAGGCTCACTAGGGACATGTTGTGGTCTATGTATTCACACATGTATTACGATTTTCGGATAACACGATTATAGCATGAACAATAGACAATTATCATGAACAAGGAAATATAATAATAACCATTTTATTATTGCCTCTAGGGCATATTTCCAACAGTCTCCGACCCAGAAGTGGAAGAAGTGGAGACGATCTACCACGCTGTTTTTTTACGCTGGGTTCTACAACGCTGTTCATGTCCCACTCCTTTCGCTGATGTGTGGGACATCCAGCACATGCCGTGTTTGGTACCCTTCGTCGTAAGAGTTGAAACGCTAGCATTCATCAGAAATAAAAAATAATTATAAATCGGCAGTGATACTATTTTTTTGCGAACCAATCAGTAGTGATACTATACCACCCGGTTTCCTTGCTCCTCGATATCGGAAAGAATACTTCCGTTCGCCAACATGTGGGACGTCGACCATCCTGGTCCACTTGCCATGCATGCAGAACTCCAAGGGAGAGTCACCCAGGTCGTCGCGCCGCAGTAACAATGACTAATGAGCCGTCAAATCACAGGCCCACTTCCCACTTTGAAGTTGCTCGGACGAAGGAACCATCATGACTTCGGTGAATTCCGCTTCTTGAAGAAAACTACTGTACCAGCAGTACTGCTAGCTACAGTAGTTACTCCAACAGAGGCCTCCTTTCGTTCATAGGATAGGAATATGAAAATCATAGGAAGTGAGATGACATGCATCTCAATTCCTATAGAGACAGAGATGCCATTTGATGCTTAGGATAGGAATTTTTCCATTTAGTCTAGGCTAATGTACTGGTAATTTGCTCTAAAAACTCCAGTAGTAACTAGTAGTATTGGTACATGCTCGTACTCAGACACAAACACACACACTAACTACGAGTACTACTACTTCTCACATGCTGGCCAGACGCCGTCGTTCTCCTTCCCGGCTTTGTCGGCGACACCCACCGTGCTTGGATCTCCGCCGACCTCTCCGCAGCAGCGTGTGCGTCCTTTTCTTTCTTGCGGCGGTGGGCCTCTCTTTTCTTGAGTGCTTTCTGACTTTTCCGCTCCCACTGTGCGGCTTTGGCCGCCTCTTGCTCTACCGCCCATTCGGCCTTGGCATCTTCAAATTCCTCCCACATAGTTGTGAGGTCGCGAGCGGCGATGAACTCGGCACGGCAGGATGCCATTGCTTCCCTACCATTTTGTGTGCGGTCGTGGGCGGTGAGGAACTCGGCGCGGCGGGATGCCATCGCTGCCTTACCGGTTAGTTTGCGGCGCGGTGGCATGAACGACGCTTGGTGAGAGCTCTGGGGTGGAGTGGCCGGACAATCGTATAGTGCATTGGTTTGTCAAGAGCTCAAGGACAGAAGACGAAGCAAATTTGGATTCCCCTTCAATCCTAGTCCTTTATTACCGAGTAAAATGCATTGGCGGTCATCGAACTTGTCTTGATAGCTCACTTTGATCATTGTATACGAGATATGGTGATTATACGGTCACTGGCTCAGCGTATAGCTCCGTATTTGTCTAGTTGACCAGTCAAACAGTCCGCATGCGCCTACGTGTCAATGGAGAAAGAAATACTGTAAAAACCAAAATTATGCGTATGTGGGGAATCAAACCACGGACTCGTCGCGGCAACGCACCCTCGTCAGCCAAATGAAAATGAAATACTTCGCGTCAGACACTCACGCTCACGCTGTCAAAGCACGCTAATGCATGCACGTCGCCCTCTAAATCAAAGTCCTTCTCATGGCGCAAAGCAAACGGCGAGCCCATCACCTGCGCGCCCCGGTGGTGCTTGACATTACTCTTTAGATGTTTGATGGAGGCCTACGCGAACGCCGAGCATGTATTCACCTGGCTCAACACCAATGGTCATACTCGGACCGCCTTGCTCATGTATATCGTCCATCACAACGACAATCTATAAAACAGCCTAAGCTAGAGAGGGTATTATGGTAGTATGGTACGGAGTATGTACTATCATGAGCGACCGATCTTAGTGCCACTGCACACCGAAACCCCTTCCATCGCTAGCGCGCGCTTGCCGCCTGAAACGGTCACCGTCTCTCCAGAATGTCAATGCCGCATTCACCGGACTTAACTGCAGGTGCAATTGGTGTGTCACTGACATGCGGGCCAGATGCCCGTTGGGCCCACATGTCAGTAACCCAAACGCATCTGCAGTTAAGTCACTGAAGCAGCGTCCGCATTCACGCTCGACGAACCTACTCCGGCGCCTGTTGTCCATCCGTCTGCCGCGGCTCATTTCCATTCGCCCGCTATATTAACTTGAGCCCCAGCTCCCAGCCATAGCCAAAGACCCACACTTATTCTCCTCCGGTCCCTTCCTTCTGTCGGCACCACTTCAACCATGGCCTCCTGGCGCTTCGAAGCTCTCTTGGACGTACTGTCGCAGGAGCAGACGAGGGACATCGGCGGCTCCGCTCCGGGCGCGCTCCAAAGCTCTCTTCGACGTACTATCGCAGGAGTAAACGAAGGAGATCGCCGGCACCCCCCCCGGCCGCCCTCCGCCGCCACGACCACGAAGCTGGCGCGCGTGCGCGGGCGCAGCCGGCAGCGAGGAAGAGTAGTACACGGTAGGTCGCCGCCGCTCTAGAGGAGGAGGTTATCGAGGCGCATGAGGAGGAGGCAAAGGCAATGGCTGGCTTTCTAGGGTTCATGGCCGGACATGGTGGTCGGGCACCGGCGATGGTTTAGATTAGGTTTACGGTAGGTTTTAGTATTGTTTGTGCGAAATATGTAATGAATTTTGTCCAGTTTGTAGGAAAAGTTTTCGAAATGTAATGAATTTCATCCGGTTAAGTTGAAATTTGCTTTGTTTGCACGAATTTCGTCCGGTTAGTTCATATAGTTGTCGAAAGGTATGCGGGCAGCATCGGATGGCATCCATCAGTGTCCTCGGACAGATGCCGATGTAAATTTGTGGGCCAGTGCTGGAGATGCCCTAACTATCATGCTATAATCGCTAACAATCCTCCATTATTTGGCAGGGAACAGTTATCCCTCGATCAAAATCAGATCCGTGGTGTTTCGCACTCCTCCCGCGTAAGAGTGTAAACTCTTGCTTACATAAAAATGGAGCAAGTGGACGGCACTGTAGCACGTCATATCACTCGAACTAGCCCGCCTAACGAGCGGGAAAGCACCGCCCTCGTCATTTTGTTCTGGATTTCTATCAATCGATTGCGCGAAAATGTTACGCTTCGCAAGTTCTAAAGGAAAAGGCGGCACACTTACGACTCGTACGCGTCGCAACCCCGACAGTCCGGCTCGCACGCCGCTCACAAGAGGGGACACGCGTTGTCTTGCAATTTCACTAACATGTGGGACCGTAATTGAATAAACCGTCGATAGCCGAAATCTAATCGCTCGGCGGGCGTCGGCTGAGAACAGAGAAACGGGGGAGGGAGAAGAGATCGCCCGCCCGCCACGCACGGACTCCAAGAAATATATGGTGATAATGTGAGGTGGGCCATGCTGGAGTCCGGACCGCTTCCGGAGCCCGCTCTCACCGCCCTGGCCCCTCAAGACGCCAGCTGCCCGCCGCATGCATGCATAGCAAGTAGTACTCCTTATGTGGAGGAGAGAGAGGCATTGACAAAGTCAAGCAGTGGGCTCTGCAAGAGCCCATCTCTACACGTGCTCCTAGGTATAAAAATAATAATTCTAAAAAAGGCATAAAAACAATTGTGTCTTAAAAAAAGAAAGGTAAAAAACATTTGAGAGGAAATAGATAGAGAGAAAGTGAGAAAAGCTGTAACCTGGGCATTACATGAGGAAGGAGGGAGTGGTGCACATGCCAAGTTCACTGGGCTGCCATGTTTCACACTCCTCCGTCGTAACAGTGGAGACAATAGATTTCATAAAAAATAAACAATGAATACTCGTTGCTCGTCCTCTATATCAGAAAGAATACTTTCATTCGCCGACATGTGGGACGTCGACCATCCTGGTCCACCTGCCATGCACAAAATTATCCTGGTCTACCCCGGTCGTATCGCAGGCCCAACCTTTCCCACTGTAAGTTGTTCGGACGAAGGAACCATCATGACTTCGTTGAATTCTGCTTCTTCAAGAAAACTTACTGTACCCGCAATACTGCTACCACACGTGAAGACTGGACGGCATTGTACCACGTCATATCACTGAAACCCACTAGGCCAAACTAGCCCACCTAGGTCATCTATTTTGGAACGGAGGGAGTACGTCTCTGCACTGCTATGATTTTGTGTTGCACGTTCTCTGTACTTTTGCTATGATTTTCCTACCCTATGAACCAAATGAGGCCTGAATGGATGTCGACTATTGTCTGATCGATCGCTAAGCCTACAATTTTAGGAGATAGGGCTATTGGTCGATCAACGAGGGATAAGTATAAGCGTACCACGAGCTCATCAGCCCCAACGTTTCTCTTCGGTGAGTGTTTTGCAAGTACTATAGCTCGCACAGTAGCTAGCCTACTAACACCAAGAATTATCAAACAAGCCCTGCTGATATGATAAACAGTTCAAACTTACATCTAAGCATGCCATATATTACATCAAAAGCTGGTGAGGATACATCTGTTTCCATAACTCGGAGAGGGTTCGCATGATTCATCGCATGATTCACTATCAAACAAAAGTAGCAAGATCCACCCACACAAGACAATGCACTAGCCCTAAGATGGTTTGATAACACGCATCGTTCTGGTAATTAAACATAGGGCAATGCAAACTACCCTGAAGGATTAGCGTGACCAACTATTTCTTGTCATCGATCTCTCGGGCAATGACCACAGCACGGACAGCGGCATGGGAATCGATTTCTGGGGCGATGTCCACAGGACTGACCGCGACATCGGAATCGGTCTCTGGGGCGATGTAGACAGGATGGACAGTGGCATCGGAATCGATCTCCGGGGCGATGCCAACAGGACGGACCACGACATCGGAATCATCAAGGACGTCCACCGGCACCTGCACAACCCTAACATATTAGCAAGCACATTGCAAATAATCAAAAACCACAACTATGGTAATAAGCCATTATTTTTTACCTTGTGCAGCTCACCAGGGGATCTCATCCCTCCGGGGGCCATCTCCTCGTCCTCGATGGGGGCCATCACCTTGCCAGGGGAATACTGCTTGTCAACGGCAACTATCTCCTCAAACTCGGTCTTGAGCCTCACATAGGTGGCAATCAGAGTTCCTGGGGTAGGCACGGTGGGGCCCTTGCTGCTCTCGGCGTGGCCTGGTCAACGTGGTCAACGACCGACATGCATCTGAAGTGGACTGTACGTGGAGAGGCCGACAGCTGGGTCCACGGCCGCACACAACGAAATGCCTCCTTATTATGCGCAAAATAATGATTCCTCCACCTGACATCAGGGACCCACCGAAAGGGCCTCTGTATTTCGCGAAAAAAACGTTACCGCCGCTGACAGCTCGGACCCACCAGCTATATCTTCGCACGCAAGGAAGTGCCTCCTTATTACGCACAAAAAAAATGAATACTCCCCCTGCTAGCTGGGACCCACCATGGTGGGAGGCTGGCTTGTGGGCCTACTAAGTTGACTGGGATGGGGGCCTTTGTCAACTTTAGTCAATATAAACGATTCAGGTCCAGTGACCGTACGATGTCCATCCAACGGCCGTAGTGCTTCTTCAACCTCTGGTCTTCTTGCTCCAGCCGCCCAAAGCAGCGCCGATCGTGCCGCATGCTCCTGCCTCCCGTGGCCGGCTATGCTGCCACGGAGGCCTCATCGCCCACTACTATTCCCGCCGCTGGCCAGGCCCTGCGGCGACGGCAGCCTCACACCGCAGTTGAACCAGTGAACCCTCGTACTCCTCTCCGCGCGGGCTTCCACTGCCGCGTCTTCCCCGGCTCCGCGTCGTCCCCTTCCTAGGCCTCCCCAACGTCCACCGCCGTGGTGCTCTCCGCGCGGCGTGGTCAACGTGGTCAAGGAATGATTTCCATCGGAAGAGTACTGTACGTGGAGATGCTGACAGCTGGGTCCACGGCCACAGCCCAATTTTTTGTGACTTGCCAAGTAAGTCACTTTGTCAGGCCTGTTGGGCTGCAAATCATTCAAGACGAGGAGAGCTTTCATCCGGCTGGCCGAGAAAATGGCCCATCAGTAAAGAGAAATGGGCTGTACATTTTTAAAACACATCAAACTGGCAATTAGTTTCAAATATCTTTTTTTTTCATTTCCAGATTTTAAATTACATTAATTTTTATGCGTGGAGAATTTGTTGGATTTTATATTGATATACATTTATTTTTAAAATCAGTTTGAGTGTGAGTCGAAATTTCGGGATTAAAAACAGTTCGGACCGCACCGAAATATGCAAAATTTCGTATAATTTTTTAACCGTGGCCACAATATGGGTTGTAATGCTAACAAAAAGAATATGGGCTCCAAAAAAACCTTAATAATTAGCAAATGGGCTGTAAATTCTTAGAAATAATGGTAGATGGGCTGTATGTTGTTTTCCGCAGATTTGAGGCTTTCCTAAAAAAAGGTTGACGCACACGCAGTGACTGTTGGATGGCCATCCAACGACCGTCGTGCTTCTTCAATCTCAGCTCTTCCTGCTCCAGCCGCTCAAACAAGCGCCAGCGGGACTGCCTGCTCCCTCCTCCTCGCGGCCGGCTCTGCTGCCGCGCAGAACTCACCGCCCCACCGTACTCCCATCGCTGGCCTAGCCATCCCTCTACTCACCCACACCTGCTGTTATTCTCCGGCGACGGCAGACGAACCAGTAAACCCTCGTACAGTCGTGCTCCCCTCTGCGTGGGAAACAACTGCCGAGTCTTCCCTGCCTCCGTGTCGTTCCCTTCCTAGGCCTCGCCGTCGTCCACCGCTCTGGTGCTCTCGGCGCGGCCTGGTCAACGTGGTCAACGACCGACATTCATCTGAAGTGGACTGTACGTGGAGAGGCCGACAGCTGGTTCCACGGCCGCACGCAAGGAAAAGCCTCCTTGTTACGCGCAAAATAATGATTCCTCCACCTGACATCAGGGACCCACTGAAAGGGCCTCAGTATTTCGTGAAAAAAACGTTACCGCCGCTGACAGCTAGGACCCACCAGCTATATCTTCGCACGCAAGGAAGTGCCTCCTTATTACGCACAAAAAAATGAATACTCCCCCTGCTAGCTGGGAACCACCATGGTGGGAGGCTGACTTGTGGGCCTACAAAGTTGACTGGGACGGGGGCCTTTGTCAACTTTAGTCAATATGAACGATTCTAGCTTTAGTGACCGTACGATGTCCATCCAACGGCCGTAGTGCTTCTTCAACCTCTGGTCTTCTTGCTCCAGCCGCCCAAAGCAGCGCCGGTCGTGCCGCATGCTCCTGCCTCCCGTGGCCGGCTGTGCTGCCGCGGAGGCCTCACCGCCCCCTACTATTCCCACCACTGGCCAGGCCCTGCGGCGACGGCAGCCTCACACCACAGCCGAACCAGTGAACCCTCGTACTCCTCTCCGCGCGGGCTTCCACTGCCGCGTCTTCCCCGGCTCCGCGTCATCCCCTTCCTAGGCCTCGCCGTCGTCCACCGCCGTGGTGCTCTCCGCGCGGCGTGGTCAACATGGTCAAGGAACGACTTCCATCGGAAGAGTACTGTACGTGGAGAGGCTGACAGCTGGGTCCACGGCCACATCCCAGTTTTTTTGTGATTTGCCAAGTAAGTCGCTTTGTCAGGCCTGTTGGGCTGCAAATCTTTCAAGACGAGGAGAGCTTTCATTCGGCTGGCCGAGAAAATGGCCCATCAGTAATGAGAAATGGGCTGTACATTTTTAAAACACATCAAACCGGCAATTAGTTTCAAATATCATTTTTTTGCATTTCGAGATTTTAAATTACATTAATTTTTATGCGTGGAGAATTTGTTGGATTTCATATTGATATACATTTATTTTTAAAATCAGTTTGAATGTGAGTCAAAATTTCGGGATTAAAAACAGTTCGGACCGCACCGAAATATGCAAAATTTCGTATAATTTTTTAACCGTGGCCACAATATGGGCTGTAATGCTAACAAAAAGAATATGGGCTCCAAAAAAAACCTTAATAATTAGCAAATGGGCTGTAAATTCTTAGAAATAATGGCAGATGGGCTGTATGCTGTTTTCCACAGATTTGAGGCTTTCCTAAAAAAAAAGGTTGACGCACAAGCAGTGACTGTTGGATGGCCATCCAATGGCCGTCGTGCTTCTTCAATCTCTGCTCTTCCTGCTCCAGCCGCTCAAACAAGCGCCGGCGGGACTGCCTGCTCCCTCCTTCCCGCGGCCGGCTCTGCTGCCGCGCAGGCCTGACCGCCCCACCGTACTCCCATTGCTGGCCTAGCCATCCCTCTAGTCACCCACACCTGCTGTTATTCTCCGGCGACGGCAGACGAACCAGTAAACCCTCGTACAGTCGTACTCCCATCCGCGTGGGAAACCACTGCCGAGTCTTCCCTGCCTCCGTGTCGTTCCCTTCCTTGGCCTCGCCGTCGTCCACCGCCCTGGTGCTCTCGGCGTGGCCTGGTCAACGTGGTCAACGACCGACATGCATCTAAAGTGGACTGTACGTGGAGAGGCCGACAGCTGGGGCCACGGCCGCACGCAAGGAAGTGCCTCCTTATTACACGCAAAATAATGATTCCTCCACCTGACATTAGGGACCCACCGAAAGGGCCTCTGTATTTCGCAAAAAAAATGTTACCGCCGCTGACAGCTAGGACCCACCAGCTATATCTTCCCACGCAAGGAAGTACCTCCTTATTAAGCACAAAAAAATGAATACTCCCCCTGCTAGCAGGGACCCACCATGGTGGGAGTCTGACTTGTGGGCCTACTAAGTTTACTGGGACGGGGGCCTTTGTCAACTTTAGTCAATATGAACGATTCTTGCTCCAGTGACCGTACGATGTCCATCCAACGCCCGTAGTGCTTCTTCAACCTCTGGTCTTCTTGCTCCAGCCGCCCAAAGCAGCGCCGGTCGTGCCGCATCCTCCTGCCTCCCGTGGTCGGCTATGCTACCGCGGAGGCCTCACCGCCCCCTACTATTCCCACCGCTGGCCAGTCCCTGCGGCGACGACAGCCTCACACCGCAGCCGAACCAGTGAACCCTCGTACTCCTCTCCGCGCGGGCTTTCACTACCGCGTCTTCCCCGGTTCGCATCGTCCCCTTCCTAGGCCTCGCCGTCATCCACCGCCGTGGTGATCTCTGTGCGGCGTGGTCAAGCAACGACTTCCATCGGAAGAGTACTGCACGTGGAGAGGCTGACAGCTGGGTCCACGGCCACAGCCCAGTTTTTTTGTGATTTGCCAAGTAAGTCGCTTTTTCAGGCCTGTTGGGCTGCAAATCTTTCAAGACGAGGAGAGCTTTCATTCGGCTGGCCGAGAAAATGGCCCATCAGTAATGAGAAATGGGCTGTACATTTTTAAAACACATCAAACCGGCAATTAGTTTCAAATATCTTTTTTTTTTCATTTCGAGATTTTAAATTACATTAATTTTTATGCGTGGAGAATTTGTAGGATTTTATATTGATATAAATTTATTTTTAAAATCAGTTTGAATTTGAGTCAAAATTCCAGGATTAAAAACAGTTCGGACCGCACCGAAATATGCAAAATTTCGTATAATTTTTAACCGTGGCCATAATATGGGCTGTAATGCTAACAAAAAGAATATGGGCTGAAAAAAAACCTTAATAATTAGCAAATGGGCTGTAAATTCTTAGAAATAATGGCAGATGGGTTGTATGCTGTTTTCCACAGATTTGAGGCTTTCCTAAATAAAGGTTGGCACAAGCAGTGACTGTTGGATGGCCATCCAACGGCCGTCGTGCTTCTTCAATCTCTGCTCTTCCTGCTCCAGCCGCTCAAACAAGCGCCGACGGAACTGCCTGCTCCCTCCTCCCCGCGGCCGGCTCTGCTGCCGCGCAGACCTCTCCGCCCCACCGTACTCCCATCGCTGGCCTAGCCATCCCTCTACTCACCCACACCTGCTGTTATTCTCCGGCGACGGCAGACGAACCAGTAAACCCTCGTACAGTCGTACTCCCCTCCGTGTGGGAAACAACTGCCGAGTCTTCCCTGCCTTCGTGTCGTTCCCTTCCTAGGCCTCGCCGTCGTCCACCGCCCTGGTGCTCTCGGCGCGGCCTGGTCAACATGGTCATCGACCGACATGCATCTGAAGTGGACTGTACGTGGAGAGGCCGACAGCTGGGTCCACGGCCGTACGCAAGGAAATGCCTCCTTATTACGCGCAAAATAATGATTCCTCCACCTGACATCAGGGACCCACCGAAAGGGCCTCTGTATTTCGTGAAAAAAACGTTACCGCCGCTGACAGCTCGGACCCACCAGCTATATCTTCGCACGCAAGGAAGTGCCTCCTTATTACGCACAAAAAAAATGAATACTCCCCCTGCTAGCTGGGAACCACCATGGTGGGAGGCTGACTTGTGGGCCTACTAAGTTGACTGGGACGGGGTCCTTTGTCAACTTTAGTCAATATGAACGATTCTAGCTTTAGTGACCGTACGATGTCCATCCAACGGCCATAGTGCTTCTTCAACCTCTGGTCTTCTTGCTCCAGCCGCCCAAAGCAGCGCCGGTCGTGCCGCATGCTCCTGCCTCCCGTGGCCGGCTGTGCTGCCGCGGAGGCCTCACCGCCCCTACTATTCCCACCACTGGCCAGGCCCTGCGGCGACGGCAGCCTCACACCGCAGCCGAACCAGTGAACCCTCGTACTCCTCTCCGCGCGGGCTTCCACTGCCGCGTCTTCCCCGGCTCCGCGTCGTCCCCTTCCTAGGCCTCGCCGTCGTCCACCGCTGTGGTGCTCTCCGCGCGGCGTGGTCAACATGGTCAAGGAACGACTTCCATCGGAAGAGTACTGTACGTGGAGAGGCTGACAGCTGGGTCCACGGCCACATCCCAGTTTTTTTGTGATTTGCCAAGTAAGTCGCTTTGTCAGGCCTGTTGGGCTGCAAATCTTTCAAGACGAGGAGAGCTTTCATTCGGCTGGCCGAGAAAATGGCCCATCAGTAATGAGAAATGGGCTGTACATTTTTAAAACAAATCAAACCGGCAATTAGTTTCAAATATCTTTTTTTTCATTTCGAGATTTTAGATTACATTAATTTTTATGTGTGGAGAATTTGTTGGATTTTATATTGATATACATTTATTTTTAAAATCAGTTTGAATGTGAGTCAAAATTTCGGGATTAAAAACAGTTCGGACCGCACCGAAATATGCAAAATTTCGTATAATTTTTTAATCGTGGCCACAATATGGGCTGTAATGCTAACAAAAAGAATATGGGCTCCAAAAAGCCTTAATAATTAGCAAATGGGCTGTAAATTCTTAGAAATAATGGCAGATGGGCTGTATGCTGTTTTCCACAGATTTGAGGCTTTCCTAAAAAAAAGGTTGACGCACAAGCAGTGACTGTTGGATGGCCATCCAACGGCCGTCGTGCTTCTGCAATCTCTGCTATTCCTGCTGCAGCCGCTCAAACAAGCGCCGGCGGGACTGCCTGCTCCCTCCTCCCCGCGGCCGGCACTGCTGCCGCGCAGGCCTCGCCGCCCCACCATACTCCCATCACTGGCCGAGCCATCCCTCTACTCACCCACACCTGCTGTTATTCTCCGGCGACGGCAGTCGAACCAGTAAACCCTCGTACAGTCGTACTCCGCTCCGCGTGGGAAACAACTGCCGAGTCTTCCCTGCCTCTGTGTCGTTCCCTTCCTAGGCCTCGCTGTCGTCCACCGCCCTGGTGCTCTTGGTGCGGCCTGGTCAACATGGTCAACGACCGACATGCATCTGAAGTGGACTGTACGTGGAGAGGCCGACAGCTGGGTCCACGGCCGCACGCAAGGAAATGCCTCCGTATTATGCGCAAAATAATGATTCCTCCACCTGACATCAGGGACCCACCGAAAGGGCCTCTGTATTTCGCAAAAAAAACGTTACCGCCGCTGACAGCTCGGACCCACCAGCTATATCTTCGCACGCAAGGAAGTGCCTCCTTATTACGCACAAAAAAATGAATACTCCCCCTGCTAGCTGGGACCCACCATGGTGGGAGGCTGACTTGTGGGCCTACTAAGTTGACTGGGACGGGGGCCTTTGTCAACTTTAGTCAATATGAACGATTCTAGCTCCAGTGTACGATGTCCATCCAACGGCCGTAGTGCTTCTTCAACCTCTGGTCTTCTTGCTCCAGCCGCCCAAAGCAGCGCCGGTCGTGCCGCATGCTCCTGCCTCCCGTGGCCGGCTGTGCTGCCGCGGAGGCCTCACCGCCCCCTACTATTCCCACCGCTGGCCAGGCCCTGCGGCGACGGCAGCCTCACACCGCAGCCGAACCAGTGAACCCTCGTACTCCTCTCCGCGCGGGCTTCCACTGCCGCGTCTTCCCCGGCTCCGCGTCGTCCCCTTCCTAGGCCTCGCCGTCGTCCACCGCCGTGGTGCTCTCCGCGCGGCGTGGTCAACATGGTCAAGGAACGACTTCCATCGGAAGAGTACTGTACGTGGAGAGGCTGACAGCTGGGTCCACGGCCACAGCCCAGTTTTTTGTGATTTGCCAAGTAAGTCGCTTTGTCAGGCCTGTTGGGCTGCAAATCTTTCAAGACGAGGAGAGCTTTCATTCGGCTGGCCGAGAAAATGGCCCATCAGTAATGAGAAATGGGCTGTACATTTTTAAAACACATCAAACCGGCAATTAGTTTCAAATATCTTTTTTTCATTTCGAGATTTTAAATTACATTAATTTTTATGCGTGGAGAATTTGTTGGATTTTATATTGATATACATTTATTTTTAAAATCAGTTTGAATGTGAGTCAAAATTTCGGGATTAAAAACAGTTCGGACCGCACCGAAATATGCAAAATTTCGTATAATTTTTTAACCGTGGCCACAATATGGGCTGTAATGCTAACAAAAAGAATATGGGCTCAAAAAAAACCTTAATAATTAGCAAATGGGCTGTAAATTCTTAGAAATAATGGCAGATGGGTTGTATGCCGTTTTCCACAGATTTGAGGCTTTCCTAAAAAAAGGTTGACGCACAAGTAGTGACTGTTGGATGGCCATCCAACGGCCGTCGTGCTTCTTCAATCTCTGCTCTTCCTGCTCCAGCCGCTCAAACAAGCGCCGGCGGGCCTGCCTGCTCCCTCCCCCCCCCTCCCGCGGCCGGCTCTGCTGCCGCGCAGAACTCACCGCCCCACCGTACTCCCATCGATGGCCTAGCCATCCCTCTACTCACCCACACCTGTTGTTATTCTCCGGCGACGGCAGACGAACCAGTAAACCCTCGTACGGTCATACTCCCCTCCGCGTGGGAAACAACTGCCGAGTCTTCCCTGCCTCCGTGTCGTTCCCTTCCTAGGCCTCGCCGTCGTCCACCGCCCTGGTGCTCTCGGCGCGGCCTGGTCAACGTGGTCAACGACCGACATGCATCTGAAGTGGACTGTACGTGGAGAGGCCGACAGCTGGGTCCACGGCCGCACGCAAGGAAATGCCTCCTTATTACGCGCAAAATAATGATTCCTCCACCTGACATCAGGGACCCACCGAAAGGGCCTCTGTATTTCGCAAAAAAACGTTACCGCCGCTGACAGCTCGGACCCACCAGCTATATCTTCGCACGCAAGGAAGTGCCTCCTTATTACGCACAAAAAATGAATACTCCCCCTGCTAGCTGGGACCCACCATGGTGGGAGGCTGACTTGTGGGCCTACTAAGTTGACTGGGACGGGGGCCTTTGTCAACTTTAGTCAATATGAACGATTCTAGCTCCAGTGACCGTACGATGTCCATCCAACGGCCGTAGTGCTCTTCAACCTCTGGTCTTCTTGCTCTAGCCGCCCAAAGCAGCGCCGGTCGTGCCGCATGCTCCTGCCTCCCGTGGCCGGCTGTGCTGCCGCGGAGGCCTCACCGCCCCCTACTATTCCCACCGCTGGCCAGGCCTTGCGGCGTCGGCAGCCTCACACCGCAGCCGAACCAATGAACCCTCGTACTCCTCTCCGCGCGGGCTTCCACTGTCGCGTCTTCTCCGGCTCCCCGTCGTCCCCTTCCTAGGCCTCGCCGTCGTCCACCGCCCTGGTGCTCTCGGCGCGGCGTGGTCAACGTGGTCAAGGAACGACTTCCATCGGACGTGGACTGTACGTGGAGAGGCTGACAGCTGGGTCCACGGCCGCAGCAAGGAAGTGCCTCCTTATTACGCGGAAAATCATGATTCCTCCACCTGACAGCTGGGACCCACCAGACGGGCCACTGTATTTCACGAAAAAAACGTTTCCCCCTGACTGCTGGGACCCACCAGCTACATCTTCGCACGCAAGGAAGTGCGTCCGGGCAAAAAAAACGATTCGCCCCCCTGACTGCCGGGACCCACCAGCTACATCTTCGCAGGCAAGGAAGTGCCTAACAGTCGGGACCCACCTGGTCGAAGCGTACGTAGCATTATCATTCTGGTCACGAACGTGTACGTACATACTGGTCGATGTAGAGGCGCGCACGTGTCGTAGTAGAGGCATGCACGTAACATGTACACGTACGTACATCGGCCATTGTACAAGAAAGAAAATACAGCCACATACGTACAAACGGGCAGGGTCTCGAACGCCTACTCGCGCATACGTACGGCCAGGGCTCGTGTACATGGCTGGGGCGGAACGGAGAAACAACGTGGTCGTCGTGTTCATGGGGACCAACCGGCTGGGTCGGAACGGAATGCGTCGTCGTCTTCATCGGGAGGGTTTGGATGGAACAGCCGATGGAAACGAGGCCTGGCGTACCGCAGAACAAAGGAAACGGCCTTGTGTTCGACCGGCCATGTTTGAAACGGGATCCTGTTCATCGGGAGGGGTCTGGCGTACCGCAAAACGGAGGAAACGGACCTCCTACGGTCGAAACGGGGGTCCTGTTGATCGGGAGGTGTGTGGCGTACCGCAAAACGGAGGAAACGGACTTGTGTTGGAGCGCTACGATCGAAACGGGGGTCCTGTTCATCGGGAGGGGTGTGGCGTACCGCAAAACGGGACTCCACGAGACACTGTTCATCTCCACCATCGACCCCTCCCGCCTCCACGGGCTACTGTTCATGCACCGTCGACCTCCTCCAGCCTCCACCTGCGATTGTTCATCCACGGGCTCCTGTTCATCCAGCCTCCACCACGCGCTACTCCACCGGCTACTGTTCAACCAGCCCTCTCCACGGGCTCCTGTTCAACCACCCCTCCACGGGGTACTGTTCATCCAGCCCTCCACCGTCTACTGTTCATTCTGCCCTCCACGAGGTGGTCCTGTTCATCCTGCCCTCCACGGGGTCCTGTTCATCCAGCCCCAACCAGCTCGATCGATCGGGGTCCTGTTCATCCAGAGGCAACACCACGGGGTCCTGTTCATCCACCCCCATCGGGAACTGTTCATCCAAACCCCCCCAGCAACGCTCACTGTTCATCCAGAGGCAGCATCGATCGGCTTCAGTTAGCAGCAGTAGCGAAGGAATCGCTCGATCGGGTTCAGTTAACAGCCATCGATCGATCGCTTGGGTTCAGTAACGCGTAGCCTGCAGTGCAATCACTCGGGTTCAGTTAGAGCCCAACGCCTCGCTCGGGTTCAGTTAGAGCCAACGGCACGCACACACGCGCGTACGTGTACGAGAGAAATGCGCATCGCTCGGCCCCTGACCTCCCACCGTAACCGGGAACTCCCCGAAATTTTCCTCGCCCTTGCTTCTACCATGGTTTTTTCCATCATGGACGGCCCAAAGAATGTCATGCAGCTGCGTCTCCGGCCCGACCAGGACGAAAAGCCCATTTTCTATCATGATTTTTTGTCACAATTATCGTCATAGAAGTGTCATATGTATGACAGAAAAAAATTTCGTTCGGCCCAAAATGTCACGGATGTGTCTTTTTTTGTAGTGTTATCTGTTATGACTTGCGATGTTGATGTGCAGTGAGCATTTATACTTGTTCTGAAATATCATCTTGATTCCGCAGTCTACTGTGCTTTTCTATTTGGCCTCAATATGGCTTGGCAGTGTGCGGCACAATTCCTTCATTGGATGATGATTTTGCAGGTACCCCGAGAGGCCCTTGAGTTTGCCGGAATGTCGATTAACTTTCGTTTCGGCAAATTCGGGTACTCCATATGTCCTATTTTCAACAAAGGTCATGCTGAAATTTTCCGTGAATTTTAGCATGACTTTGCTAAAAATAGGACATATGGGGTACTTGCGACTAATGCATGGGCCGGGGTATCTTAGTACTTAATTAAGTAGGATCCTCTTTGTTTATTTGCCTGCGTAATCTCACGATTGGAGCTGGGGGCGGCCACGTGTGAGCCATCCACGAGCTGTTGACCTCGCTCCTGTCCTGCCTGCCCATCTCCCTTACCTGGCCCTGACCGCCATTAAAGTAACCAATCAAGATCCTCATCCACTGTGATCAGAAAGAAACTATGAAAATGACACAACAGAAGACAATACCCCCCGATCTAGTCTAAACACACTGGCTGGCTAGTAGTTAGTGTAGGTGTATATATACACATGAATCCACCTACATCCCGGAAATCCATCTAATCAGAGGAAGACGACGAAGAAGAAGAGGAGGAGGAGGAGGTGAGGTTGGTTAGCCAAGACTCAAATCCTAAATGATAAAACCTTGGCTTTTAGGGTGCCTCGGTGTCGATAAAAACCTAAATGATGAAAGCTTAGCCCTTAGCTTGTGCATTATGTAGATTTCCAAAATTCAGTTTTCTACCGCACACCAAAGCCCAGAGAAAGAAAACTGCAATCTGAAACAGATGATCAATTTTCAGCCCTTGGATTAGTTTAGTATTTTTTCACACACTCAGACACCCTTGCTTGCCATGTGTGTGAGAGAGATAGTAAGAGGAGACAAGAAGAAGGGGGTTAGGAAGGGACTTGGACCTTACCAACAACACACTAACAACGAATTCCTCGAGAATTAGGTTATTTGGTCAACTTAGAGATCTTGTTCCTTGACAATAACCAACTTTTTGACCAAACTTTTTTCCTATTTAGAGCGAAACATTGCCCACAACGATGAGGCCGGCGGTTCGGGCGGCAAGGCATTCTGGGAGCTGTCCCAGGAGATGGAGGAAGAACCTCACCGCTATGAGGACGCCGCGGAAGACACCGATCCTGACTACACAACCTCTAGTGGCGTCGGGGATGACACCACAGATGGTGCCGTCGAGGATGCCACCACTGATGATGGCAGCGCACGCACAGATGGCAACCAACCGAAGAGGCAACGGAAGGACCGGCGCCCGAATGTGCTCGGCACCGTCAAGGAGGAATTTACTGAAGTGAACTGCGACGGGGATCCAATGGCGCCCAAAGAATTAGTCAAGGGGTACTTGGTTCAGCTCGGGTGCATTCTCTGGAGCACCGTCTCGATCAACACCGAGAACCTAAGCCATAAGGACCGAGGGAATTTGCACAACCTCCTCTTCACGAAGCTGCACGAACGATACAAGTTCCCCGCTGACTTTGCAAACACACGCCTCTCAGGGAATAAAGTGAACAGTGCCGCCCTCACGAAGATGAGCACGGCCCTGTCTACTTGGAGAAGCGCGGTGAAGAGAATGATTAACAAAGGTGATAGTTATGAGAAGATCAAGGCGAAAAATCCTTCGATCAGCAAAGATGACTACAAGGAGTTCAAGATCAAGTGCGAGAGCGGCGCATCCGAGGAATCAAGTCAGTGGGGGAAAGAGATGCGGGACTTGAACTTAGGGGTCCATAAACGCGGTCCCGGCGGTTACAGAGTGGCGGAACCTATATGGGACAAGGAGGACGCGGAGCGTGCAGAGCAAGGCCTACCGCCCCGCTTCGAGAAATACCGTGAGAAGCAGACCAGGAACTATGTCAGGGCCCGGTACAAGGAGGACCCGGTAACAAAGGAGCTTACCACGGATACGAAGACCAAGGCGCTTGAGTCTGTTCTGGTAAGGAATACACCCCCGCGTAATTAGCTCCATATGGTTGCATTCTAATTAATGAAGCCAAATTTCTAATGGTTCACATTCCTTCCGCAGGAGAATGAAAGCAGTAGCGCGGGGTCGTCTCAGAGCTCCCCAGCTTGGGACAGCACTCTAAATAGGGCGTTAAACATAATGAAAAAAAGGATAAGCTCAGTAAGCCGTCGTCAGCTGGTCGTGTGGCCGGCAAAGGCTTGTCCACAAAATGGTCGTCATACTATAACGCTGGTGGGCGAAAGGAGAAAAAGACCAGCTCGGAAAGCCAGTCGCGCGAGGTTCAAGAACTCAAGGCACAAGTGGCGCGGATTCCGGAGATTGTCCAAGAGCAAGTGCAACAACAACTGGGAACGACGCTCACCGCCATTGTGCCTAGCTTGATTGAGGGGCTGCAGGCGTGGATTGCAGGCGGCCAACAGGGGCCGCCCCCGGTTCCGAGCTTCACGGCCAACAACTCGCACAACGCGCAGGTGGCGCCATTGGTGTCTCCGGCGAAGGCAGTATTGGTGTCTCCGGCGCCGGTACGGGCATTGGAGCTTAATGCACCTGGGTGTACGCCGGCCGGCACCTCGGCAGCAAGCGGCCCCTCCGTCAGTTGCACGCCCGCCATTGGCGGTGCCTCGACATTAGCCGAGCTCGACGCCATCACGGAAACTAAGCCTCTAGGCCGATGACTTCATCTCCTTACCTTTGACTGGGCATCCCTGATGCCCTACATGTTTTCGCAGGGCGCCGCCGACGTTCCATGCACTCTCCTGCACTTCGTGGGCAGCGAGTTGATCGATGTCGCCAAGGGCAGAATCGTTCAATCGGGCAACCCCGTGTTCCACTTAATCCGATGCCACCCACCGTGTATAGGGTTGAACTAGTTCAGGTGCTGCAAGGCTGCGACGAGTTGTTACCTCCGATTCGACCCGCTGGGGCCAACGAAGATGATGTGATGACCCTCAGCGCCTGTGTAAGCTGGCCCCTGCTTTGGCCGAAGAGCCAGATTCGTTTGGGGGCGGGGGACACCACCCCACAGACAACACCGCCAGTCGTGCCGGCGCCAAGCCATGGCAAGACCGCCGCCACGCTACTGGACATGCTGGACATCCCTATGGCACAGGATCCAGACATGCATATGGCACAGGATCCGGACGACGACGACAACGACGACGGTACATTTACCAGCGTCGATAAGTACTTTGCCGAACATGGGTACGGTGACGAATTCTTCGGGCCTACTTCTCAAGAACCAAACCCTAAAAAAGACGACCGCGATCTGGCTGGTACTGCGGAGAAACCCAATTGCAACAGGCGTCGTCTGGCGTTCAGTTCTCAGGAGACGCCTCCAGCTGCCGCCTTCACCGAGCCTCAGATAGCTAAGGTGCGGAATATTATCAGCCCCAACATACTCAAGAAGGCGGTCTCTGAGCAGAAATCGATCCCATTAC
Source organism: Triticum aestivum (assembly GCF_018294505.1). Lineage (NCBI taxonomy): Eukaryota > Viridiplantae > Streptophyta > Magnoliopsida > Poales > Poaceae > Triticum > Triticum aestivum. The sequence continues at coordinate 550,781,952 of NC_057802.1, forward strand.
AACAGATGAGGAAGAAGGGACGGAAACGAAAGAATAACAAGGGCGGTGCGAGCCAGCCGGCACCGAGTACGATCCGTGCTCAGGACGGGCCACCTTCACCTAAGGATATCTCGAGGAGGGTGCATGTGGCGGGTAGGCCGATGCTACCGACTAATCTGCTCAATGCTGCAACCGGTGCTATGCGGAGTCTGCATGACAGTGTTCTTTCTTTGGAGAAGCGGCGTCTCTCCGAGAATGATGTGGCATACCCGGTTTTCATGGCCAAGGTGCCAGAGGGCAAGGGCTTTGTGGATAGCGCCATCGGGGGTACGATCGTCCTGCGGTTTGATGACATCTTCGCTATGTTTAACCTTCATCCGCTGCACTACACCTTCGTTCGGCTATTTTCGCTGAGTATGGAGATGCGGATCATTAGAGACAAGACCCCGGACATCGTGATAGTCGACCCCTTCTACATGCGTGCCAAGATCTTGGGCAGCGCTGGGGACCGGCAAGTCGCGAGTTCATACCTCGAAGGCGTCATTCTGGCAAACCCAGAGAAGGATAACTTCCTCGTGCCTTACTTTCCCGAGTAAGTCATCCCCTCACCGCCCCTTAACATATGATTTCTTAGATTTCGATCGTTCTTTTTTTTCTAACATTCCGTGTTTTGTGCAGTGACACACATTGCACACTCATCCTCTTAAGCCCGAAATATTCCATGGCCATGTATTTCGACCCGGACCGTCAGTCGAAGAAAGACTACACAAAAATCAAGAAAGTTCTTGATGATGTTCTCCCTGGCTACGCCAGATCTGGAGGCACCTTCAACAGGCCAGTTCGTAGGTACGGCAAGCACATCATCACCCACAATACGACGTTCCCCTGCGTCAAGCAGCCGCCTGGCGGTCAGAACGATGCCTACTACGCCCTCCATCACATGCGGGCGATCGTACGGGACCATAATCACCTTCTGCTACCAAATAATCTCAAAGATTGGGCCGCACACTTGTCGGCAATCCAGGACGCGGACATCAGACAAGAATTCTTTCGCATCCAGTCGGAGTTTGCGGAAGTCATCCATCAAGATGTCCTTCGTACCTCAGGGCAGTTCTATCTCAGACATCAACCGTCCAACAGTGAGATAGAAACAACGCTACAAATGTAGGCTGACAACGCCCGCGATTTCATGACCATCACGAAAGACGGCGGCTTCATCCACGCTCCGGTCCCTGAGTCGAGTCGAAAGTAGTGATGCTATGTAGTTCTGAAATGTCGATTGGCTCATGTTGTAATATTAAACTTTAATGAACTTGTATGTCTCTTTGGTTTGGACAGTCGTTCAACTTATATGTAATCGATGCTATTTATTAGTAGGGCCATGAATCGTGCTATTAATGTGTTGCTTTTCTCTTCCGATCCTTTTGTTGCATACTTATATATTGCTTATGTATTGTCTGTGAATTGCTACTAATGTTTTGTTTGGCTAGTGCATAGAGATGCCATCGCATGTCGTGTACAAGGGTAAGGTTCCCGGAGTCTACGACGACTGGGAGGAGTGTCGGAGACAGGTTCACCGTTTCAGCGGTAACAGTTACAAAGGGTACACCACTAGGGCGGAGGCGGAAGCGGGATACGCGCGCTATCTAGCGGGAGAGAGGAGGGAGCGGAGGAGGAACCGGATGAAGACCAGTTTCATCGCGATGATGCTAATCGTGACGACCGCAGCTCTCTTCTATGTGATGGTAGTTTAGATGGTCGATATCGACTTGTAATGTGAAGACAAACTCGCTACTCGCGGTTTCGAGACTTGTAATGTTCTAACTTTGTTCGGTCTTTTGAATTCGAAGACTAATATGATGAATTGTATTCGGAGACTAATCTTCTATTGTATTCGATAACTCTGCTGTTTATATGTTGTGCTGTCTATATTCTGTGCAGTAATATGTTTTGTAACCTGTGCAAATATCAGAAAAGAAAAAAATCCCTAATATTCATACTAGTGGCGCACCACCCTGCACTTTAATGCCGCACTGCAAAATGCACACTAGTGGCGCATCATCAACAAGTGCGCCATTAGTAAGCCAGAGCACATGGTTAAATATGGCCCCCTGGGAGGCATACTAATGGCGCACCGTATGGTTTACTAATGGCGCACTACCTGGTGCACCATTAGTAAAAAATTTAATGGCGTGGAGCTAGTGGCGCACCTGTAGTGCGCCATTAGTAGGCAAAACAGGTGCGCCACTAGCAGGCCTTTTCCTAGTAGTGATAGTAACTCAGATTTAGTTAGTCAAATGGATGACCTAGAACTACATGCACGCCCTATAAACCGAGACGTCTAAAAAAACGAGACGGAGAGGGTAGTTCAGTACGTATCTTTTTAGATCAATATAGTCGGGATTCACAAAGGAGCAAAACCAAGTGGTAGGCTGCACCTATCGTGTTGGCGTAGCGACTCAAGCAGGGTCAGTCCGCACACCAAATGGCGACACACTTAACAGGACCCCTTTGGCCGACATGTGGCTCATCCACCGTCTTGTTCCACGTGTGATGCACCAAATTATAGTTCGGAGCAGCGGTTGGAATTGGAGGCACCCCAGTCGTAGCGCCGCAATAGTAGAAAATGAGCAATGAGGGGTCAAATCACAAAGCCCCACCTTTCCCGCATTAAGCTGGACGGACGAAGCAACCATCATTTCACTCTAGGGCGCAAGAGCATAAAGAAAATAGAAAACCAATGATGCGTGCGGCAGCTACCTAGGGCACCCTAGGGTAGGGGTCTCCACTACAGATCATTTTTTTTAAAGCGCCTCCACTACAAATCGGCTTCTCCCTCGTCCTCTTGAAGAAAACCGATGATGCGTGCGGCGGTAGGGTTTGTAGGAGTACTACTAGGGCGTGCGGGGCCACGTCGTAGTATACGGGAGAGGGATTGAGTTTGAGTCGACGCCTTAAATATGTGTGGGCCGCTTGGTTTTAGGGGAACGAGGCAGCATTTTGGGTTCAGGGACCAGTGGAGATATAATACGTACAAAAAATTGTGGACGTAGGTTCGACCGAAAGGCAATGATGCATGGGCCCTGCATTTTGATATACCCGGGGCCGCGTGAAATTTGCTACTCTACTCAAAACTAGTAAGGTACACATGCATTGAACGCATGAGATTTTGAAACCAAATTATGAATAAATACACACTATAGCATGTAATGCTTTGAGTCATATATGCATGATGTAGATGTTCGTTTAGTTCTTATACTTCATCTCAATCAAAATCAATTAGTTTTATAAAAATGTTAAGATTCATGGGGTTGTGCATTGTAAAGCATAAAGTAAAAAACAAATAATGGCAATTCATTTAGAAAAATCAATTATGATACGGAAGATTCTAGAACAAAGGAGAAGTGCTTGTGTTTTGAGGTTTGTGCATTATGCTTAAGTTCAACCATGGAGTCTTCTAAATTGTACATGTGGCAGATCTGGTGGAATGTTGATGATATCCAACGGCCAATAGTGCTCGGATTTGCCATCTCTGCACTATCGGATTAGCTTCATCTAGCGACCATCTTGTCGGGTGGTAGGTGCCACATATGCCAATGGGTGGCTTATCATTGTGGGAGCCAGTAAGGCATAGCCGGTGTCTGGAAACGGGATAAGGCGAATACATGAACGCCGGTGAATCTTACCCAGGTTCGGGGCTCTCCGTGGAGATAACACCCCTAGTCCTGCTCTGCGGGGTCTCCGCATGATCACTAGATCAACACAAGTGGCTACAAGTGGCTCCTTGAGCTGTTTAGCTAGAGGGAGAAGAAGGGCAAGGCTAGCTCTCTTCTTCTCCCTATGTGGTGTCTAAAACTCTAAGAGATCAACCCTTTGCATGGGTGCCCCAGGGGGTTTATATAGGCCTACCCCCAGGGGTACAATGGTAATCCGGCTGGACGCGGGTCCTAGCCGTCAGTGTCTGTATTCGCCGGCTTCTCCGCCGGCCGCTGGGGCCCGCCGACTGGTGGGTCCTGCCGGCTGCCGGCCTCTTGGCCGACAGGCCGGCCCCACCGCCTGGGGGTCTTGCCGGCGGCTGGTTACTGTAGCCTCGCCCCTGATGACGAGGGCTTTGTCGAGGTAAGCATGGCTATAGTTCCGCCGTCTGGCGCGCTCTCACTGTAGCCTTACCTCATCTTGTCTCCTCAAATGATGCACATACTTCGAGGGAGTGAGGTAGCCGGCTAGTAGGAGCCGGCTACACCCCGAGCCGACTGGGGGAGGCTAGGCCGTCTTCGAGCGTCTCTCTGGCTGATGGGGCCCGCCGCCCGCAGGCCGTACTGACAGCCTGTCGTGGGTGGCGTCATGGTCAACATGGCAACAGTGCCGCGCCGGACGGGGGATGGCCGACCCGTACAGCGCACTGTGGCCATGCGTGCTCCGGGATTCGGGGGTGGCAGGCTTTACTATAGCCATGCACCATCTCGTCACCGTTATGTGGGTAAAGTCCTTGAGGGTGCAATCTTGGCCGCTTGCCGGGAGCCGGCCCTCTTGTGGCTGGCATCGTGGAGTCGGTCTTCTTGTGACCAGCTTCTGGGAGTCGATCGGCCCGATAATTTTTGAAGAGCCAGGGGGAGTCGGTTAGGCTACCCGTGGTCATTTACTCCGACACATCTTTCAAGTTATTCGCACACTATATAGTTCTTGTGCCATAGTTGCATGTCTTGGAAAAAAGCTACTAGTGGGTTGTACTAGCTATTTAGGAATAGAAGATGTATACATGGAAGTTGTAGGGAAAGAGATGACATGGAGTATCTCAATTCCTATGAGTATGGATTGGAAAAGAGATGTCATTTGGTTGACATCATAGGAACTTTTCTATTGAATCTAGAGATGACATGTATCTCAATTCCTATGAGGAGGGATTAGAAAAGAGATGTAATTTGGTTCATATCATAGGAACTTTTCTATTGAATATACGCTAATGTTTATTTTTCCTTTGAAATTATGGGAGTATAGGAATCCATTCATATGAACCAAGTGGCTCTAAAGCTATAGAAATGATATCATGTTTATTTCCTTTGAAATGTGGAGTATATGAATCTATTCCTATGAACCAATTGGCTCTAAAGGAAAAAAATCCTATAAAAATCATATCATATAGAGTTCCTATGATATTCCTCCACACCAAAGGATGGTTGAAATTGCTGCAGGTGATACGATGGTCTTTCTTTGTAGACTCCTCCCCCATCTTTATAGTTACCTCTCGAAGATGAATGAAATGATATATACAGGGTATTCTACATGTGCAATTTGGTACACGAAAACTCGGTAAAAGTTTGCGAGGTTCGAATTTTCAATAAAGCTATATGCACTGCATTTTGGAACGGAGGGAGCATACGGCAGTTGCTAACACTCACGTGGAAGATTTGTGTGTAGGAGGAGTGGCTGTTCTGTTAAATGACATGGCAAAACTGACACTGTCGGATGCCGATCTAACGGTTCTTACGGCGTTCGTCAGGAAAAGGCTTGTGGCGAACGTTTGTCGGATAATGATTTACGGACACATGCATTGCATTGATACGTGCCCCCTCTCTCTCACGCACACGCACCCTCCCGAGTCCTCTCGCACCCACCGTCTATCTGCAGGTAGACGTCACACACATATGTGCTCTTCACACCCTACCCTCAGAACTTCTAAAAAACAAAAGACGTCGCGCACATTTTATTTTAGCTCACACGACACACACTTATACTATTACTCTTGTGGCGAACGTTCTTTGGGCATAGTATATTGTACTCTCACGAAGAGAAGCGATGCACGCACGCACTAGTTCTCTCACACCCACTCGCGGGTACACGTAGGAGCGCATTTTTTTGAAGCTGGTACAACAAAATCACTCCACTATATATATAAGCAGGAGCCTTAGCGCTTGCTTTACTAGGGTTCCTCTCGTTCACTCTCTCATGCTCTCCAGATCTAAGCAAGACATAGGTGGCCACACTCTCTCTCAGCTCACGGCTGGTCACAAACCCGGCCGGACAACCTCGACCGGGCAGGGGTGTAGGTGCATCATTCACGCTGTCGTCGGCGGCGAGGGAGGAGACCAACGGCTGCCCGCGCGTCCCGATCGGCGGCCGTGCCGTTCTCTCCGAGAGAGCGCCGGCTCCGGAGGGCCTCCGACCCCTTCTTCCTCCCTGCGGTATTGTGGCCAAGATGCGGCCTCCCGACGCCGTCTTTGCCACATGCCGACGACCCTCAGGTATATATTCCTTCGAAACCTGCCTTGCTCTACTGCCCCAGCTCCCCACTTGGCTTCGTGTGGATCTTTTTCTACTTCCGTCCGCTGTTCCAAAGCCACCTAGACTTTTACTATTATTAGAGGTAAAGCTAGTTCATACAGTCAACTCTAAGAGTTGGTTCAAACAGGGAAGAAAGTGGGAAAGCTGTAGCATGAATCTAGGACTTGGTTCTAAGAGGAAACGGGGGAAAGTAGTAGATACTGGCTACCCAACCGGTCTCTTGGTTGAAAAGACGAAGAAAGCATGGTGGATGGCGAAGGGTGGGGGGAAGTGGACCTATCTCTTGGTTGAAAAAGGAAAGAAAGTGACGGGTGTTGGGGGACAACGCAAATGAGAATGAGCAGGTCTAGATTTCCTGTGCTCACATAGGAAAATGTCGCCGAGGAGATAAAAAATGGGACAAATGCAGACATGCTGCCTGAGTGTTTGCCGCTCTCGGCAACCACATCTGCCTCACCACTTTATGCCTCTGCTGTCCCTACGCCCATATCGCTACCGTTAATGTAAAATCACATGAAGCATTAAGCAATGCCACCTAATGTCACTATAAGTAATGGTCTAGTGCCGTCGATAAATTGAAGCAATGCCACCACCATTTTATGAAGTGCTTCCGTCTTGCTTTATTTCCCATGAATTGTGTTTTTGCAGTTACACTTAAATCTCACACCGCTAACATTGCTTCATCCCAGTGGAACTGCACAAATTTGATTGCACATTTACTGACCATGTGCTACTCTCATGACAGTAATACTAATGCTATTGTTCTGCATGTTAATCTAGTGGCAGTGTTGATGTGATGTGATGCTACTTACTTAAGGACACTTTCATACTGTCAATCTAGTGCCAATTATAACACAATAGATGCTGTTGTTAATCATACGCCACTGCAAATATCTGTCACTGTTTAAATAACCGTATTTCGTATTTGCGCAAACAGGGATGTCTGTCTCCATATCGTTTCGGGATGTCTGTCTCCGTATCGTTTCTATCCGCGCAATCAAAAGCACACACCTCAGTTTTAGTAGAACTGCGCAAAATGAGATGGCTATCCCTCGTTGTCGTCGTCTAACCACCCGTCTTCCAGGTATTCCTACATTGGTAGTTACTAGGTAGAATGACCAACGCAATATAAAAGAAGTTGATTCGTACGTTTTACTTCCTGATTGCAGTGTAGGGACGAGCAAAAACAACTGCATCCTAGTCCGGAATGCACTTTCTACCAGTTCATCCATGGACCGAGGACTAGCTGGCACGGCTGCACGGAGGTTTTTTGGGACAGGTGCGCGGACAAGAGGCATTGTGGTCTGCTTATTTCTGCAAATAGCGGTGCTTAAATTTAGTGGAATGCACAAGAATTTCAGCTGGTCAGTACACTACATGGTTCAGTTCAGCATTCCAGCTGAGAACACAATTATAATTGGTTATTCTGGAATGAGAGAACCTAACCCTGGATGGTGGCAACAAGAAAAAACCAGAGTGAACTCCAGGAAATTTAAGCCTGCCGGGAGGCCCTTTGCTCAGAGAAGCCTTGCTTGTTTTTTCCTGATTTGTAAACCTTCTCACAACTTTGTCTTTTGCTATGAACTAGTATATGTTTGTTATGTTCTATGAATCATTGAGATGTATAAAATTGCTTAACTTATGCTTTTCAAGTTTTTTATGAAGCCGAGTTTAATGTGAGTGTTCCACATGAACGCTGGACTAGCGTGTGAACGTTTGGAATTTACATTGTGGCCTCAGTTAACTGCATGAACCACTGTAACAAGATACATAGTTGCTTATATGTCAGACAGCAGATTGTTGATTGTTAGCTGGTCGATAGCCTAGTGTTGAAGCGAGCTGAGCCAATGTGCCGTGTTTTGCACAACTGCTTACAAGTGGGGTAGCACCAACAGTGTTTACAAGTACTTATGTATACGTCGGCGCACAGTTCTCGAACGAGTACTCTATTTCATCAAAACACACACTGCTCGTATGATAAAACTAGTGAGGACGCATCTGTTTCGGCAACAATTACGATGATTCACGGGCACACAAAAGTAGCAGCAGTTCCCATAGACGGATTCAAACAGAGTACTAGCCCCAGAGGGCTCGATAACAGGCAAGGTTCGGATAATTAGACAGAATCCAAACTACTATTAAACACTAGCTGGGGCAAGTATTTCATGCCTCGATCTAATTTGGGCTGGACACAAGACGGACCTTGCCATGAACATCATCGAGGACGTCCGGCAGCAGCTCAATCCTGTGAACCTTCATGAAGACAACCTTGTGGCCTTGCCACTCATAAACTTGTTTGTGGAGGCATGCCACGTCATCTTCCTGCGTAAGCTTGACAAGAACAGTATGCCTCACAAACGAAGGAGTAGCTTTGAACTTCTTGTGCTTCAGTACACCCTGGACAACACGCCTGACAACAGTGAGGCTGGAATACAACTCTTCATTGGTATAAGCGCAAATGGCTTCCAGGATCCAACAGCCTAAAAACTCTGTTTTCCCAGTGCGTATATTCAGGTCATCCGCCTCATAGCGAGTGACATGTACAACCACACAATCCTTGTCTGCATCAGGGCTCTAATTGAAACAGAAACAAATTCTGAATTACTTTCCAGTATAAGAAACACAAGTTATTTAAACCACTATGTATAGCATGGCATCGAAGCTAATAAAATTTTGCATTATTCATCACCACATACTTAGATGAAAAACCACAATCGAGATCGGCAAAGAAGAAAATCACCTTGGGCAGCTCAGCGGGGGGGGGGGGACACATCCTCGAAGGGGGAAAACTGCTCCTGCAGTGCCACGGGGGCTGTAACCTCAAACGGGGCGTTGACCATCTCAGTAGTGGCCGTGAGCGTATCTGGGGTCGGCTCGGTGGCTGCCTCCATCTTCTTGGAGCTCTCTGTCTCGTGGGGATCAGCCTCCCGCGTCTGCTCCAATATCGGCAGATCTTTGCCTGGTTCTCCTTGGTCCATCATGAAACTGACGAATACTAGGAGACCACTGAAAGGAAAACACAATCGCAATGACAATGAAACAAAAAAGAGAGTGAGGATCGGTTACTGCTTTGCAAAAGTTCTTTTTTTCTCTGAACGAAAATATACCAACATCACGGATCCGCTTACCTTCCCTTCGTTGGGAGAGAAGAACAGTGGCAGATGCGAGTGTTGCCTTTCTTGAAGACGGTGAGGGAGAAGGGGATTCAGCGAAGAGTGAAATGATGGTTGCTTCGTCCGTCAAACTTAGACTGCGGGGAGGTGGGGTTTTGTGATACGACGGCTCGTTATTGCCGCGCTACGACCGGGGTGACTCTCCGCCTGCATACTGCCTTCTAATTTGGTGGATGGCATTTGGGCCCGCGCGCTGCATGGCCCGCATGTCGGTGAACAAAAGTATAACGACATTCAGTAGAGGGAGACGTTTCGATGACCTAGGAGGAGCCAGAAGCGGTATTGTATCCACTGTACTAGTAGTAATTGTTTTTCTGGGTAGCTGTAGAGTGTCTCCACTGTACTAGTAGTAATTGTTTCTCTGGGCCCAAGACAAAACAGCCCATCCACCCTAGTAAATAGTAAAATCAATTCAAAAGTCCATATATTTACTGAATGAGAGGCGCTACCCACACCCAGCACACCGCCCCCCAAAAAAACCTGGGTGTTCTTCTTCCTCCTCACTCCCACCCACCTCACGTCAGCTCGCTCCACTCGTACCCCCAAATTCCTCACCTCACTCCTACAGAAAACCCCAGCTCCCCTTCTTCCTCACTACTACAGAAAAACCCCAGCTCCCCTTCTTCTTCACTCACACTACAACTAGGCTTGTCATTCATTACTCTGCTCAAATCCGTGAGCGCGATGCGACGCCCTCGAGGAAAATGGAGTCGGCTGACCCCAGCGCCAAGAAGATGAGGCTCCCGCCAGCGGCGACGCCTGTTGTAGATCCCGCACCCGGCAGCGCAGGGAGAAGCGGCGACCCCGCCCCCACCGGATCCCAGGAACCCGTAGAATCTCGGGTGGACCGCATCAGCGATCTCCCGGACGCCGTCCTTGGGGAGATCATCTCGCTTCTCCCCACCAAGGATTGCTGCCGCACCCAAGTCCTCTCAATTCGGTGGCGCCCTCTATGGCGCGCCGTGCCCCTTAATCTCGACTGTCGTCAGCTATCTCTCTTCAATGATTTTGAAATCCCCAGAGCCATCATCTCCTCCCACCAGGGCTCCGTTCAAAGCCTCTGCATCCCGTCATGCTACCTGAGCAAGCATACCATGCCCTGCACGGTGGACGCCTGGCTGAAATCCCCTGAATTCACAGAACTACAGCTGCTTGAGTTCTACTATTCCCCTGGAAATCACCTACCAGATACCGAACGCCATCTACCTGTGCCCTCAGCACCGATGTCCATCTCGCGGTTTTCCTCCTCTCTCCACACCGCCACCTTTGCGCTGTGCGACCTACCAGACAATCTGGTACTAAACCTTCGACTCCCATTTCTCAAGAAACTTTCACTTGTGCGGGTTCGTATATCGGAGGCCTCATTGCACAGCATCATCCACTCCAGTTGCCCTGCCCTGGAGTGCTTGGTGCTTGTTTTCACAGTTAGAATCGGTTGTCTCCAAATAAAGTCGCCTAACCTTGTAAGAATTGGAATTTGTTTTGACGGAAGGCAGCTCATCATCCAAGATGCCCCTTCACTTCAAAGGTTGATCCTTGATTCTAGTTATTCACCGTTGCAAATAACCGTCCTCTCTGCGCCTAAACTGGAGACCTTGGGTGTAATACATGATCTCTGTGCTCATTTCAATATGGTGTTTGGCTCCACAGTTCTTCAGGTACTTTACATTATCATCTACACTTGTAACCATAAGCTGCATTTTAAATTTCTGCGCATAAGTTATATGTCATCTTGGAGTACACATTTTGTACTAATATTATGTTCTATGCTCAATGAAGAGTTTCTCCATGGATGGCCTATCAATGGTGCTGGATTCTGTCAAGATCTTATATATCCAAATGAATAGTTTTGATCTGAACAAGATTATTGGCTTGCTGCAATGCTTTCCATGTCTGGAGAAGTTGTATATAAAGGTGATAATTTCACGCACATTGGAAGCCCGCATATAGTGTACTAGAATTAACCGTTCAGCTGTTGCTCTTTCGACACTCTTTTTTTAGACCTTAACTGTTTTCAATCTTCATGTCTATTTAGGCAACAGGACGGGGTAAGAAAGTTATAACCAATCGGTGGATTCGTAAGCATCGGGATTTTCTCACTTCTCATGAGATTCGATTGAAGACAATAACGCTAGAACGATATGTAGCCAACCGTGCAAACACTAGATTTGTCACATTCTTCCTGCTGAATGCGAGGTTACTATTGTCCATCAGGCTTAAGTTTATCAGCAGCATGGTTTTGACGGATGGGTATGTGGAAGAGCAAAAAAAGGAGTTTCAGGTGGGCAAAAGAGCTTCTGAACGTGCCGGGCTTCTATTTACAACATATTGTGGTCATAATCCAGTAAATTTTACGACCCAGGATGTTCATTCTATGGACCTGACCGATCCATTTGACTGTGACTGCCAAAAACAGTGCTGGAGTTAGATGTTGTTGCCCTTTTCAACCTGGGTTTTTTTGTAAACCTGATGAACAATTAACCCTCGTGCTTTTGTACAGTTTGTAAGCTGGAGTTAGATGTTCTTGCCCTTTTCAACTCGGCTGTGACTGTCATATTTTCTTTGAAGCAAGGCAAATGGCTTGCCAGTCGTTTAATTTAGAGTGAAATATTGTAACAACTAACAAATCCCAACCAAGGGAAATAACATCACTCTCGCCGGCTGCTTGAGCTCACTGTGCATTACAGAAGCCAAGTGATTAGCCCCCACCAGCACCCACAAACTTATTTCCAACTAGCACATCAAATGGGTTGTAAATTTTCATAGGAAGGGCTGCATGACCGTGACAGATTTGGATTCTGACATTTGGGACCCGCGAGGAAATAGCCTATCCAAGGTGGTGTCGACTTACTAGCCAGTCAACAAACGATTCTGCCTACCAGCCGTTGGATTGACATCCAACATCTGTCGTGTATCTTCTATCTCTTGTCTTCTTCTTCCTCTAGCCACCCAAACCAAACCACCCCGTCGGCTCCGCCTGCTCCCGCCTCCCATGGCTGGCTGCGCCTCCGCTGCCCTACCGTACGTACCCTCCAACGTTGGCCAGTCCCTCCCTCTATTCCCCCACACGTCCTGTTATTCTCCGGCGACGTCAGCCCCAACACGCACCCGCACCCGAACTAGTCAACCCTCGTACTCCCCTCCGTCTGCGACTGGACTGGCGCATCTTCCATGGCTCCTGTTCGTTCCGTCTGAGGCCTCGCCGTCGTCCTTCGCCTTGCGGCCTTGGTTTGCTTGCCGTGCGCGGTGCGCCGCCCTCTTGCGTTGTTAACGTCGTCAACAACCGAGAGGAACAAGGAGATGACTGCACGTGGAGAGGATGACAGTAGGGACCCACCAACGTCATGGCAGTACGCAAGCAAGTGCCTCTACATTACAAGCCCAAAAATATGGTTCCTCCTAATGGTTGGACATCTGGGGCTCACGCCATTGTCAATGTAGTAAATAAATGAGAGAATTACACTACGAGCGGCTGGCACCAGGGACCCAGCAGGTCGCGCAGTTTTTTTTGAGGAACAAGCAGTTGTTATTTATACTAGTTTTAGCGATGGATCAGGGTAACAACGGGGCTGTGCGGGGGCTGTGGCCCGTCTAGCTAGGGTTTTATTTATGTTTACCACATCATGAGCCCAGTTGTGTTTTTTTCTTGCTGAAAATGGCTAGCCCACTTCTATTCTTTTAAAGAAATACCCAAACGAGGCCTACTTGCTTTATCAGCCCTGCTGGGCTGCAAATCATTCAAGACGAGGAGAGTTTCATTCGGTTTGCCCAGAAATGGGCTGAACATTTTTAAAACACATCGAACCGGGAATTAGTTTCAATTTTTTTCATTACAAGATTTTAAATTCCATTGATTTTTATGCGTGGACAATTATTTGGATTTTATATTTATATAAATTATTATTCAAAATAGTTTGAATGTGAATCGATATTTCGGGATTAAAAATAGTTGACCACACCGAAATATGCAAAACATTCGTATACTTTTTAACCGTGGCCACAATATGGGGTGTAATGCTAACAAAAAGAAGATGGGCTCCAAAAAAATTCTTAAGAATTAGCAAATGGGCTGTACATTATTAGAAATAATGCACACGAGAGCAGTGACTGTTGGATGTCCATCCAACGGCTGTCGTGCTTCTTCAATTTGTGCTTTTCCTGCTCCAGCCGCTCAAACAAGCGCCAACGGGACTGCCTGCTCCCTCCTCCCGCGGCCGGCTATGCTGCTGCGCAGGCCTCACCGCCCCACCGTACTCCCATCGCTGGCCTAGCCATCCCTCTACTCACCCACACCTGTTGTTATTCTCCGGGGACGGCAGACGAACCAGTAAACCCTCGTACTCCTCCGCGTGGGAAACAACTGCCGAGTCTTCCCTGGCTCCGTGTCGTTCCCTTCCTAGGCCTCACCGTCGTCCACCGCCCTGGTGCTCTCGGAGCGACCTGGTCAACGTGGCCAATGAACGACATCCATTGGAAGTGGACTGTACGTGGAGAGGCTGACAGCTGGGTCCACGGCCACATGGAAGGAAATGCCTCCTTATTACACGCAAAATAATGATTCCTCCACCTGACAGCTAGGACCCACGGAAAGGGCTTCTGTATTTCGCGAAAAAAACGTTCCCCCCCGCTGACAGGTCGGACCCACCAGCCATATCTTCGCACACAAGGAAGTGCCTCCTTATGATGCACAAAAAAATTAATACCCCCCTGCTAGCTAGGACCCACCATAGTGGGTGGCTGAGTTGTGGGCCTATTAAGTTGACGGGGACAGAGGGCTTTGTCAACTTAGTCAATATGAACGATTCTAGCTCCAGTGACCGTACGATGTCCATCCAACGGCCATAGTGCTTCTTCAACCTCTAGTCTTCTTGCTCCAGCCGCCCAAAGCAGCGCCGGTCGGGCTGCCTGCTCCTGCCTCCCGTGGCCGGCTGTGCTGCCGCGGAGGCCTCACCGCCCCCATACTACTCCCACCGCTGGCCAGGCCATCCCTCCACTCACCCACACCCCATGTTATTCTACGGCGACGGCAGCCTCACACCGCAGCCGAACCAGTGAACCCTCGTACTCCTCTCTGTGTGGGCATCCACTATCGCGTCTTCCCCAGCTCCGCCTCGTCCCCTTCCTAGGCCTCGCCGTCGTCCACCACCTCGGTGCTCTCGACGCGGCGTGGTCACTGTGGTCAACGACCAACTTCCGTCGGAAGAGTACTGTACATGGAGAGGCTAACAGCTGGGTCCACGACCGCAGCTGGGTCCACAGCCACAGCCTAGTTTTTTGTGATTTGCCAAGTAAGTCGCTTTGTCAAGCATGTTGGGCTGAAAATCTTTCAAGACGAGGAGAGCTTCATTCGGCTGGCCGAGAAAATGGCCTATCAGTAATGAGAAATGGGTTGTACATTTTTAAAACACATCAAACCGGCAATTAGTTTCAAATTTCTTTTTTTTATTTCAAGATTTTAAATTGCATTGATTTTTATGCGTGGACAATTTGTTGGATTTTATATTGATATACATTTATTTTTAAAATCAGTTTGAATGTGACTCGAAATTTCGGGATTAAAAACAATTCGGACCGCACCGAAATATGCAAAATTTTGTATAACTTTTTAACGTGGCCACAATATGGACTGTAATGCTAACAAAAAGAATATGGGCTCCAAAAAAACCTGAAGAATTAGCAAATGGGCTGTAAATTATTAGAAATAATGGCAGATGGGCTTTATGATGTTTTCCACAGATTTGAGGCTTTCCTAATAAAAGTTTGGCGCACAAGCAGTGACTGTTGGATGTCCATCCAACGGCCGTCGTGCTTCTTCAATCTCTGCTCTTCCTGCTCCAGCCGCTCAAACAAGCGCCGGCGGGACTGCCTGCTCTCTCCTTCCCGCGGCCGGCTGTGCTGCCGCGCAGGCCTCACCACCCCACCGTACTCCCATCGCTGTCCTAGCCATCCCTCTACTCACCCACACCTGCTGTTAGTCTCCAGCGACGGTAGACGGACCAGTAAACCCTCGTACAGTCATACTCCCCTCTGCGTGGGAAACAACTGCCGAGTCTTCCCTGCCGCCGTGTCGTTCCCTTCCTAGGCCTCGCCGTCGTCCACCGCCCTGGTGCTCTCGGCGCGGCCTGGTCAACGTGGTCAACGACCGACATGCATCTGAAGTGGACTATACGTGGAGAGGCTGACAGCTGGTTCCACGGCCGCACGCAAGGAAATGCCTCCTTATTACGCGCAAAATAATGATTCACTACTAGGAAAAGGCCTGCTAGTGGCGCACCTGTTTTGCCTACTAATGGCACACTACAGGTGCGCCACTAGCACCACGCCATTAGATTTTTTTACTAATGGCGCACCACAGGTGCACCATTAGTATACCAGATACTAATGGCGCACCAGGTAGTGCGCCATTAGTAAACCATATGGTGTGCCATTAGTATGCCTCCCAGGGGGCCATATTTAACCATGTGCTCTGGCTTACTAATGGCGCACTTGTTGATGATGCGCCACTAGTGTGCATTTTGCAGTGCGCCACTAAAGTGTTGGGTGGTGCGCCACTAGTATGAATATTAGGGATTTTTCTTTTCTGATATTTGCACAGTTTACAAAACATATTACTGCACAGAATATAGACAGCACAACATATAAACAGCAGAGTTATCGAATACAATAGAAGATTAGTCTCCGAATACAATTCATCATATTAGTCTCCGAATTCAAAAAACCGAACAAAGTTAGAACATTACAAGTGTCGAAACCGCGAGTAGCGAGTTTGTCTTCACATTACAAGTCGATATCGATCATCTAAACTACCATCACATACAAGAGAGCTGCGGTCATCACGATTAGCATCATCGCGATGAAACTGGTCTTCATCTGGTTCCTCCTCCGCTCCCTCCTCTCTCCCGCTAGATAGCGCGCGTATCTCGCTTCCGCCTCCGCCCTAGTGGTGTACCCTTTGTAACTGTTACCGCTGAAACGGTGAACCTGTCTCCGACACTCCTCCCAGTCGTCGTAGACTCCGGAAAACCTTACCCTTGTACACGACATACGATGGCATCTCTATGCACTAGCCAAACAAAACGTTAGTAGCAATTCACAGACAATATATAAGCAATATATAAGTATGCAACAAAAGGATCGGAAGAGAAAAGCAACACATTAATAGCATGATTCATGGTCCTACTAATAAATAGCATCGATTACATATAAGTTGAACGACTGTCCAAACCAAAGAGACATACAAGTTCATTAAAGTTTAATATTACAACATGAGCCAATCGACATTTCAGAACTACATAGCATCACTACTTTCGAATCGACTCAGGGACTGGAGCGTGGATGAAGCCGCCGTCTTTCGTGATGGTCATGAAATCGCGGGCATTGTCAGCCTGCATTTGTAGCGTTGTTTCTATCTCACTGTTGGACGGTTGATGTCTGAGATAGAACTGCCCCGAGGTACGAAGGACATCTTGATGGATGATTTCTGCAAACTCCGACTGGATGCGAAAGAATTCTTGTATGATGTCCGCGTCCTGGATTGCCGACAAGCATGCGGCCCAATCTTTGAGATTATTTGGTAGTAAAAGGTGATTATGGTCCCGTACGATCGCCCGCATGTGATGGAGGGCGTAGTAGGCATCCTTCTGACCGCCAGGCGGCTGCTTGACGCAGGGGAACGTCGTATTGTGGGTGAAGATGTGCTTGCCGTACCTACGAACTGGCCTGCTGAAGGTGCCTCCAGATCTGGCATAGCCGGGGAGAACATCATCAAGAACTTTCTTGATATTTGTGTAGTCTTTCTTCGACTGACGGTCCGGGTCGAAATACGTGGCCATGGAATATTTTGGGCATAAGAGGATGAGTGTGCAATGTGTGTCACTGCACAAAACACGGAATGTTAGGAAAAAAAGAATGATCGAAATCTAAGAAATCATATGTTACGGGGCGGTGAGGGGATGACTTACTCGGGAAAGTAAGGCACGAGGAAGTTATCCTTATCTGGGTTTGCCAGAATGACGCCTTCGAGGTATGAACTCGCGACTTGCCGGTCCCCAGCGCTGCCCAAGATCTTGGCACGCATGTAGAAGGGGTCGACTATCACGATGTCTGGGGTCTTGTCTCTAATGATCCGCATCTCCATACTCAGCGAAAATAGCCGAACGAAGGTGTAGTGCAGCGGATGAAGGTTAAACATAGCGAAGATGTCATCAAACCGCAAGACGATCGTACCCCCGATGGCACTATCCACAAAGCCCTTGCCCTCTGGCACCTTGGCCACGAAAACCGGGTATGCCACATCATTCTCGGAGAGACGCCGCTTCTCCAAAGAAAGAACACTGTCATGCAGACTCCGCATAGCACCGGTTGCAGCATTGAGCAGATTAGTCGGTAGCATCGGCCTACCGCCACATGCACCCTCCTCGAGATATCCTTAGGTGAAGGTGGCCCGTCCTGAGCACGGATCATACTCGGTGCCGGCTGGCTCGCACCGCCCTTGTTATTCTTTCGTTTCCGTCCCTTCTTCCTCATCTGTTGTAATGGGATCGATTTCTGCTCAGAGATCGCCTTCTTGAGTGTGTTGGGGCTGATAATATTCCGCACCTCGGCTATCTGAGGCTCGGTGAAGGCGGCAGCTGGAGGCGTCTCCTGAGAACTGAACGCCAGACGACGCCTGTTGCAGATTTTTAAAATGAGATATAGTGCTTTCTTTGTTCGGTAGGAGATTTTTGGGTTTCTCCGCGTACCAGCTAGATCGCGGTCGTCTTTTTCAGGGTTGGGTTCTTGAGAAGGAGGCCCGAAGAATTCGTCACCGTACCCATGTTCGGCAAAGTACTTATCGACGCTGGTAAATGTACCGTCGTCGTTGTCGTCGTCGTCCGGATCCTGTGCCATATGCATGTCCGGATCCTGTGCCATAGGGATGTCCGGCATGTCCGGTAGCGTTGCAGCGGTCTTGCCATGGCTTGGCGCCGGCACGACTGGCGGTGTTGTCTATGGGGTGGTGTCCCCCGCCCCTAAACGAATCTGGCTCTTCGGCCAAAGCAGGGGCCAGCTTACGCAGGCGCTGAGGGTCATCACATCATCTTCGTCGGCCCTAGCGGGTCGAATCGGAGGTAACAACTCGTCGCAGCCTAGCAGCACCCGAACCAGTTCAACCCTATACACGGTGGGTGGCATCGGATTACTGTGGAACACGGGGTTGCCCGGTTGAACGATTCTGCCCTTGGCGACATCGATCAACTCGCCGCCCACGAAGTGCAGGAGAGTGCATGGAACGTCGGCGGCGCCCTACGAAAACATGTAGGGCGTTAGGGATGCCCAGTCAAAGGCAAGGAGATGAAGTCATCGGCCGAGAGGCTTAGTTACCCTGATGGCGTCGAGCTCGGCTAATGTCGAGGCACCACCAACGGCGGGCGTGCAGTTGACAGAGGGGCCGCTTGCTGCCGAGGTGCCGGCCGGCGTACACCCGGGTGCATTAAGCTCCAATGCACGTGCCGGCACCGGAGCCACCAATACTGCCTCTGCCGGAGACACCAATACTGCCTCCGCCGGAGACACCAATACTGCCTCCGCCGGAGACACCAATGGCGCCGCCTGCACGTTGCGCGAGTTGCTGGCCGTGAAGCTGGGAACCGGGGGCGGCCCCTGTTGGCCGCCTGCAATCCACGCCTGCAGCCCCTCAATCAAGCTAGGCACAATGGCGGTGAGCGTCGTTCCCAGTTGTTGTTGCACTTGCTCTTGGACAATCTCCGAAATCCGCGCCACTTGTGCCTTGACTTCTTGAACCTCGCGCGACAGGCTTTCCGAGCTGGTCTTTTTCTCATTCCGCCCACCAGCGTTATAGTATGACGACCATTTTGTGGACAAGCCTTTGCCGGCCACACGACCAGCTGACGACGGCTTACTGAGCTTATCCTTGTTTTTCATTATGTTCAACGCCCTATTTAGAGTGTTGTCCCAAGCTGGGGAGCTCTGAGACGACCCCGCGCTACTGCTTTCAGTCTCCTGCGGAAGGAATGTGAACCATTTAGAAATTTGGCTTCATTAATTAGAATGGAACCATATGGAGCTAATTACACGGGGGTGTATTCCTTACCAGAACACGCTCAAGCGCCTTGGTCTTCGGATCCGTGGTAAGCTACTTTGTTACTGGGTCCTCCTTGTACCGGGCCCTGACATAGTTCCTGGTCTGCTTCTCACGGTATTTCTTGAAGCGGGGCGGTAGGCCTTGCTCGGCACGCTCCGCGTCCTCCTTGTCCCATATAGGTTCCGCCACTCTATAACCGCCGGGACCGAGTTTGTGGACCCCTAAGTTCAAGTCCCGCATCTCTTTCCAACACTGACTTGATTCCTCGGATGCGCCGCTCTCGCACTTGATCTTGAACTCCTTGTAGTCATCTTCGTTGATCGAAGGATTTTTCGCCTTGATCTTCTCATAACTATCACCTTTGTTAATCATTCTCTTCACCGCGCTTCTCCAAGTAGACAGGGCCGTGCTCATCTTCGTGAGGGCGGCACTGTTCACTTTATTCCCTGAGAGGCGTGTGTTTGCAAAGTCAGCGGGGAACTTGTATCGTTCGTGCAGCTTCGTGAAGAGGAGGTTGCGCAAATTCCCTCGGTCCTTATGCCTTAGGTTCTCGGTGTTGATCGAGACGGTGCTCCGGAGAATGCACCCGAGCTGAACCGAGTACCCCTTGACTAATTCTTTGGGCGCCGTTGGATCCCCGTCGCAGTTCACTTCAGTAAATTCCTCCTTGACGGTGCCGAGCACGTTCGGGCGCCGGTCCTTCCGTTGCCTCTTCGGTTGGCTACCATCTGTGTGTGCGCTGCCATCATCAGTGGTGGCATCCTCGACGGCACCATCTGTGGTGTCATCCCCGACGCCACTAGGGGTTGTGTAGTCCGGATCGGTGTCTTCTGCGGCGTCCTCATAGCGGTGAGGTTCTTCCTCCATCTCCTGGGACAGCTCCCAGAATGCCTTGCCGCCCGAACCGCCGGCCTCATTGTTGTGGGCCATGTTTCGCTCTAAATAGGGAAAAAGTTTGGTCAAAAAGTTGGTTATTGTCAAGGAACAAGATCTCTAAGTTGACCAAATAACCTAATTCTCGAGGAATTCGCTGTTGGTGTGTTGTTGCTAAGGTCCAAGTCCCTTCCTAACCCCCTTCTTCTTGTCTCCTCTCACTATCTCTCTCACACACATGGCAAGCAAGGGTGTCTGAGTGTGTGAAAAAATACTAAACTAATCCAAGGGCTGAAAATTGATCATCTGTTTCAGATTGCAGTTTTCTTTCTTGGGGCTTTGGTGTGCGGTACAAAACTGAATTTTGGAAATCTACATAATGAACAAGCTAAGGGCTAAGCTTTCATCATTTAGGTTTTTATCGACACCGAGGCACCCTAAAAGCCAAGGTTTTATCATTTAGGGTTTGAGTCTTGGCTAACCAACCTTACCTCCTCCTCCTCCTCCTCCTCTTCTTCTTCGTCGTCTTCCTCTGATTAAATGGATTTCCAGGATGCAGGTGGATTCATGTGTATATATACACCTACACTAACTACTAGCCAGCCAGTGTGTTTAGACTAGATCGGGGGGTATTGTCTTCTGTTGTGTCATTTTCATAGTTTCTTTCTGATCACAGTGGATGAGGAGCTTGATTGGTTACTTTAATGGCGGTCAGGGCCAGGTAGGGGAGGTGGGCAGGCAGGACAGGAGCGAGGTCAACGGCTCGTGGATGGCTCACACGTGGCCGCCCCCAGCTCCAATCGTGAGATTACGCAGGCAAATAAACAAAGAGGATCCTACTTAATTAAGTACTAAGATACCCCGGCCCATGCATTAGTCGCAAGTACCCCATATGTCCTATTTTTAGCAAAGGCATGCTAAAATTCACGGAAAATTTCAGCATGACCTTTGCTGAAAATAGGACATATGGAGTACCCGAATTTGCCAGAACAGAAGTTAATCGACATTCCGGCAAACTCAATGGCCTTTTGGGGTACCTGCAAAATCATTATCCAATGAAGGAATTGCGCCGCACACTGCCAGGCCAAATTGAGGCCAAACAGAAAAGCACAGTAGACTGCGGAATCAAGATAATATTTCAGAACAAGTATAAATGCTCACTGCACATCAACATCGCAAGTCATAACAGATAAACAACAACACTAAACTTCCCCAAGTTGCAGGCTATACTGATCTTCATGGTGTAGATAAAGTAAAAATGTATATCTAGCTAAACAACATACAAACATAAGAAGAAGAAAATACTGAATAGCGGTCACATGCTTCAGCAAGTCCATGAGTACAAGGCAATTAATAACATTCGATACTACAAAATGGACAAAGCAGCACACCATCTATGCTATCACATTACAATTGGGAAAAGGAGTGACAGAACATACCCTCAATGGCTTCCTTGGGAGTCTTGAAACCAAGGCCAACACTCTTCTAGAACCTGTTGCCCTCCTTGCCAGGCTTATATTCCCCTTTGTGGTCTTCTTTGAGCTATAATTGCAAATCAAGTCATGATCACCAATTCAGGACACACATTTTACCATCTTACTTGTATAATGAAAAAACAACAGTTCCTCGTACCAGAGGAACACCTTAGGCTGCTTCAGGAAAGCCTTCTCAGTCTGCAAAAACCAGCAAAACTGTTTAGGATGAGGGTCAGAATAATAGGCAATGGGGATTAGAGGGTGACAGTGAGCAGAACAATAGCCTAACTTTCGCAAGTTAATATAAAAAATCCATCTACACCTAACTTTCAGATGGCAGATTTAGAACTCAATTACTCTGCTCAGGAAATACCCTTGGGTCTTGGTAATCTTCCAGGCTTAAAACCTGCAATAATGAAATCAAGATGAGGGTCAAAACATACAGCAATTGGCAATTGAAACAGCTTGCTCTCACTTAGACGAAGAGTAAAAACAAGAGTGTTTAGCCACATGAAAAATTAGACTGATGTGTATTATTAAGCAGTTCTACCCTGTACCGACTGTTCACTGCAAAAAGCCAAAAACAGCAGCATTAATAGCTAATTAACTACGCTCGCTCGTCCAGGCATGCACATCCCCCACCCGAATAATCTGCATTCATACATCATGTTAGTTCATCAGCAACTAATCTAAGCCAGCACGCTGTGAAAACAAATGCCCAGCCAAGAGCACTGCATGTATGATGCAGTCCAGTGCCCACACCACAGTTGCAGAAATCAACAGAGACCCGGAGGCCACTCTAGCGGCGCTGCCGTCAAACAAACAGCCGTTTCAACTCTGAACGGCATCAACCAAAGCATAAACACATATTCAGATGCATATATACTGGTACTACCGGCACATATTATAAAAGGGAGGAGCTCATTACTATGTAAGCACAGCCATGATTTCGAGAAGGTAATCACTAGAATGACTCATGCAATTGAAGTGCTCCTGAACAGCAAGATGGCATCCACAAGAAACATAAAGCACAGAAAGTATGCAACAATCAGGTTAGTTTTGGTCAGTGAACTAACAAACACGTGGTACTAGTAACTTTGTGATTTTCTCACTGCCAATTTGGCCAATTTTAGAATTTCTAGACGACAAAAGGTTGAAGCAAACCATAAACTGATTCCTAGATGTGTGGCTGAAGCAACAGCACCCAGCAAATCAAATGGAGCATACCTCGCTACATGTTTTCAATCACAAAAAGAATACCATTCAATTCCAAATAGCTAGCAAGCACCACTGCACACAGCCAACATCAATTCTTATAACTACTTCTCATTTCACATCAAACTGATGCAACAGGAGACAGCAGCGCCTCCTGGCCCCGAATTTCAGAAACAGGATTCACGGATGAAGTGAAAAACACAGCAGATCAAACAAGCAGCAGTAGTGACACGACGGGGCGGCGGCGGCGAGCTCCTACACCTAACCCTAGGTCGCCGCCCCGTGGGGGCATGGGGATGAGTGGGGGAGAGAGGGAGGGAGGGAGAGAGACTAACCAAAGGCCGCGCGGGGAGGCTCGCGCCGCCGTCGAGGAGCGCGTCCGACGAGGCTAGCCGCCGTCGAGGGGCAGCTCCGACGAGGCAGCCGCCGCCGGGAGCGAGAGAGAGATTTGGGGGCGGCGGCGGTCTGGTGGGGTCGGGGGCGGTGGGGGTCGGCGTCGGGGGCGGTGGGGCAACAGGCAGCGAGGCGCCGGGGCATTGGGGGCGGTGGTGGTCGGGTGCAGGGCGCGGGGGCGGCGGCGGCGCAGTACGGGTCGGGTCGGGGCGGGGCAGTGGGCGGGTGAGAGATAGAAAGGGGACTGGGGATTTTAGTGGGGGGGAGGGTTAGCAATGGCGCACCCCCGAGCGGTGCGCCTTTAGAAAAAAAATTGATAGCAATGGCGCATCCACACGCGGTGCGCCACTAGTAATCTTTTTTTTGTATAGCAACTAGAGGGTCCACCCGCGCATTTGCGCGGCTAGATTTTTATTTATGATTTATGTATTGTGCAAACATTTGTTCTGGTATGAGTATTTGTTTTCTATGTGGTAAAACCAACATAATATATCATTAAAAGTTGATTAGTTGTGTGCCAAAAAATTTGGTTCAAACATAATGGGCCTTGCATTATTTGATAGTAATTACAGATTTGAAATTTAAATAGGATATTTTGGAAATAACAACACCTTTATAGGTAATGATCTAAAAAACTTGTATTCTCTTTTTTTCTGGTAATTTTTTTTGCGGTAAAAAAACTTGTATTCTCAACCCACCATGATCAACTGTAAATTGATAAACGGTCATACTTAGTGCCTTTTTCAGGTTATGATTTGGTTGGATGATCTTTCGCATGTACATGGTGTTTCCCTGTGTTGCGGCTAGCAATTTTTGTTTTATATTTTGCTTGGTTCCACTGTCTTCCTATTACCCGTTGGCTAGCTTTGTGGAGGCCAATATATACCTGACTAGTAAGCGTGCACGTGCAACGCACGTATCTTAATAAACTACAATAAAAACATTAAGTATGTCTTGTGCTTTTACCTGAACATTTAAATGCGTGTCGGGTCCAATGATTTCAATATAGTAATTTATTTTAGATCAAGTCATAGGTCTTGCTTGACCGGTGAAAGACTTCCATTCTTGAAATGTTGTGATCCCAAAATTCCAAAATCAAAATACGTAAAAACTCGAGCATGTAACACACGACCAATACACATGTCTTCACATACAATGATAAAATTAATGATCACATAAATATATTGTAATTGTTAATTATTACAAAATACGTAAAAGTAACAACTAAGCAACATTATCAAGCAAAGTTCATCTATTAAGTCGTCGTTTGTTGGAGTTACAAACGGTGAAAGGATAAATGATTGCGACATGAGCTCAACTTGTGACGAGGAGTTGGATGCTTTGGGTTTGTTAGGAGGTCTTTCGACAATCATACAATCGGTGGGATCCGTGTTGGTTTCATCATCATCCAAGTCTCGGTTTCTTATATCGTCATCATTGAATTCCGAGTCGACTAAAATCACAGCTAATTTTGTTCTAAAATCTGCCATATGAACCTAAAATGAAGTGGTAATAATAAGACTTAGTTTTCAAATAACGATACAACAAAAAATAATTAGTATCATGATACGATGCAAAATATACCTGTTCGGGAGTGTCGGACAAACGATCTCCAGTGAAGTACTCCATGTAATTTAACATCCAGAGACCACAAGATGACCTCGATGATAAAGAATCTTTTATATGCTTAATAACAAGAATATTAAAAAAATATTAGTATTATAACAAGATGATGACTGAACCACAGAGTCATACCGGAGAAGCTCGATAAAAAAAGAATTGAATAACATTTGCTGCTAATATAAATCAAATGACCAAAAGGGCTATCAATAAAATAATTGAATTTGTGAGCGCTTATTATTTTATATAAATCAAATGAACAAAAGGGCTATCAATAAAAAAATGAATTTGTGAACGCATAATTTATTTGAGAGGAACCCATATAATTATTACTTCACCAAATGGGTACATATAAAATTTTATTAAGATTTCACTCGTGCGTGAACGCATAATTCTTTTGAGAGGAACCCATATGAAAAATAAAACAAAATAGACACGCCCAATAATCCATTTGGTCGATGATATGTTTAATGCGGGTGACGTAATTAGGCCACACAAAAGCAACCAGAGGTCGAATTGCAAAAGGAAAAAAAGGCAACCAGAGGAACACTAATAAGGAGCAGCGGGTGAAAAGTAAAATAAAAGAACGGGCAGCGGTTGATTCACATCAGTCCCTTCACTTGCTTTCTCCAGTGATGTGTGTGCGGTGAGACCGTGAGAGACACAGGCACCCACCACTTTGCTTTCTCCGCTAGCCGCCTGCTCTTCTGCACGCCGCCGCCTGCTTTGTAGCACGCCGCCGCCTCTCCCGCCACGACGTCGCCCGGTGCCACCCCTTCCCCCTCCCCCCAACCCACACCACCACCGCGGCCTCGCCCCTTATCGTCCTATCCCCACGACGGCCTCGCCCGGCCGTCCCTTATCCCCACGACGGCCTCGCCCCGCCGGCTCCTGTCACCACCGCGGCCTTGCCTCGCTGCCAACCCCGCCAATCTTCCCTAGATCGACTCTGCTGCCGCCATCCTACTGCCCCAGAGCAGATCGAGATGCGAGCTGCTAGACACGATGCGGGAGGAGGCATCTCGAATTGGACGGAGATCCCGTGCGTTGACGTGCCCGCTGTAATCATCGCCGCCCGTGCTTGGCTCACACAGTTGCTCCGGGAAGGACATGGCAGCTCGCGTACATGCTCGGTTGCTGAAGGCATGCTGTTCATTTAGATGTTGTTAATGCACCTATGGTTATCAGTGGGGATTTAGTCAGGTGACATTTTTTAGGCAACCATGCTGTGACAAAGCTGACTGATTTGTGGATTTGAATTCTGGGTGGCTTAATTTGTCACTGTCAGCTATCTATGATTGATGTTGAGTTGTTGCTTTTTGTGGCTGATGGTTGATTAGTGTGGTATTCTCATGTTGTAATGTCGCATTATTACTGGCACTAAGTAACAGAGAGTTCCAGGGTCACAACCAAGTTGGTATCTACACTATTTGTATCATAAATACATGTGACACCATCATTTGACATCTAAACTTTGCTGATGCTTATGCCATTGTATGCACAACAGGCGCCTTCGCCACATTGTCATTCATTTGTGAGATGTTTCTCTTTCTCTATGTTGGCATGGATGATGAATAGAGTAGTGGAAGATTGTTAGTGAAACACATTCAGGTATGCTATCTATCTGATTCTTTCCATGTGTGTAGTAAAAAATTCGTTGTTCAAATCCAGAAATTGTAACACATTTTCTATACTACTATATGCAGCCCAATGAAATGTATCGCCTTGAGCTCCATTATTTAGGCCATATCTCATGAGAGATGCTGTTTCAATTGCATTGGCATCCAATAAGGTAAAAGCTCTGAGTTATATTAGGAGGCCTACCCATCCGTCTGAAGACTGCTCTTAATATATTCTTCTCTTTCTCATGTTGTAACATTTACATCAATCCACTTATCGGATTATAATTCCATGTGCTCGGATGCATATTTGAATAAATCATCCAGTCCTTCTAGCTGTTGTACCAACAAAAGGAAAAAGTATAAGCATCACAAGCGAGAAATAAGAAAAAAATAGCTACTTATGAAAATAGTTTTCTGGCATTTATAACACATAGGTACCAGTGAACATCGTCCATGTTTATTGGAATGAATATCTGAAGAAAATGATTATTTTAGTTGTACTCCTATGTGGACGAATCGGTCGTTCTCGCTGTAATTCATAGAAATGTGTAGAAAAGTAAGACTAACCGTATCATTTTCCATATACTCTTTGGCTCTGTTTAATACCCATGCTGGTGTGGCATCCGTGTCATCTGAGGACGGATAGCAACCGATCTTTATCATCTTATAGATGCATGCATTCTCTAAGAACACAATTCCAGCTGACCTTACTTGTAGATGCTCCGTAGCCAATCACAATCTTCATCAGCTACAGAAATTGAGTGACTGTCAGTCAGGAAATGAAAGATTGGATATGCAGTGTTTCATGTAGCTGGCATCACCTGTGTCAGATTGTTTTTGTTCTCCAGTTGTAAGGACTACTGTAGATTTGGCTCGACGCCGTTTGTCACGTAGGCTTTGTAATATACCTTGTTTATATTGCTCATACCGGGCACTTTCCCTCTGCCTCTTGAGTGCTTGTTTTGCTTCTGTATAATAAGTGTTAATTAGGTACAAGACAACATGAGCAACAGTGTTTTGTCAATCGGATGTACGGTGTAAGTGTAAATTATGTATGATAGTTAATACGAGCCACAATTGAGTACCATATGAACTGCTGCATCTGTATGCTTGAAGTGGTGGTCGTAACACAGTCGGTTGGGAGGACTCAATGTCAGAGTCGATACTATGGACATTTTCCTTGTTAGAACCGGCACTATCTGGTGTTCTTAATGAATTTGGAGCATGAGGTGGAGTTTGATCACTCATTATCATATCAACAGGTATGGCTGCATCATAATTGTATGTACAATGTCAGTTGTTGACACACGAACTAAGGTATTATGTTTGACAAGAGAACACATGACCTTCCGCAGCTGGGGTGTGTCGTTGCTGGGTGACAGCAGACTACGCACTGGGCCTGTCCACAGTGTCAAAACCTGTCCAAAAGAACACTTAATTAACACGACTTTACTTGTGATTCATGAAATGTATGAGAAAATGGAGTAACCAGGCGACATGGCCACGGGTGGCTTAGATAGAGTGTTGGTTCCATTTAGAATAGCAGACGTAGCTTTCTTAGATCCCTTGCCTCCTGTCTTAATTTTTTAGTATTGCATCCCTGTTTACCTCTCCCTTTCCCTCTGTCTCTTTAGTTCTTTTGGATCTGTTTTTTGACCTGCGAGGCAATGACATATTCTGGATTTACAAGATTGAAGTATGTAAGAGTACGTGATATATGTATTTACCTGAATTGCCGTTGTTCGTCGGGTCCTGAAAGGGAGTACGTGCCCCACTATGCTCAGAGGATGCCATATTGTCAACTCAGTTTGTCATGCAGATCATGATGTACTGTAAGTATCAAATTTTACAGTACAAATTACAGATTAAAAGAGCAATTTCCTTTTGTCATCTGCCTGATCATCTATACTTGCCAATTCAAATGATCTAACCTTTGCGCTGGCAGGTCAGAAAGTAGTCATATGTCCTCAGATGCTGCGGGCCACAAGGGGTGATGACACCGGAGGTAGGGCAACACGCCGAGTCGAGGACGTCCACCGGGTGGAGGACGTCGCGGCTAACAGGGGCGACGGCGGTGTGGCGACGACGGCGGGGCGAGGAGAGGTAGGGCAACAAGGTGGGTTGAGGAAGGACGTGCACCGGGGTGGAGGACATCGCGGCTACCAGGGGCTAGGCCGGCGTGGCGACGGCGGCGGGGCGAGGAGAGGTAGGGCAGCAAGGCGGGTCAAGGATGTCCACCGGGCCGAGGACGTCGCAGACACCAGCGCTGATCGCGGCTGTTTGTGGCGTGGTGGCGGCGTAGATCGTGGAGGTGTTGTTTAATTCCCAGGAGGTGTCATCGTGGGGCTAGGAGGTGTCATCGTGGGGCTGTGTAGCATCCTGAACGGGGGAGTCTGCCGGCAGAACATTTGTTGTGAACCGTCGATCTGATTGTAGTATGGTTGATCTAACGTGGACAGTTGGATGGTACCAAGTAGATCTGATCGGACGTGGGGGGTTATCCCGTGTGCACTTTCTGATGTGGATGTAGGGGAAGTAATGTTTGGTCTTTTAATAGTAGTATAGATATAGATGCAAAAAGAAATATTGACATATGCCTCATGCAAAATATTGCCTTCCTATCTACTGTGGTCCTTTTAGTGGCCGTACGTCCCTTGTGTATGCAAACATACATGTCTAATATTCTGCTTGCGTGTCTAGATGCTATGTGTTAGCCTAGCACAGCAGTTTGCTTTATTCTGTCATCTATATAAGTTTCCTCATTTCTGCGTGACCATCTTTTTTGCTTGAATGCTGACAAACTCGTTTCTATGTGATTAATCATATATCTAACTTTTCCATCTTTTAATCTCACTGTTATAATTAGAATCAGTGGATTTTGGAATTCTTGTACTTTATATAGTTATTACGTATTGAATAACTTCGTATTTTTGTTTATATAGTTATTTGTATTTCAAGTATCTGCCTCTACTATTCTAGATTACCCAACCATTTTTATTGGTTCTTATTTCATTGTGTGCTTCTAATTCACCAAAGAAGTACCGTATCATTTTGTTGAATTGAATTCCCTAAGACAATATGATGCATGTTGTCTTCCTGATGTCAGCATGACATAATGAATTGTTATTAGGCCCATGCAGAAAAAAAGAATTGTTGTTAGGCAGGACCAATCAGGCTGGTTCTAGCGTACGTGGAAGTAACGGGCTGCTTTGCTTCATGTTGCGGAAAGTGTACGTGCTTAGTCTTCATTCAAAAAAACGTATACGTGCCTAGTCTGTACATAAGATGTATTACGTGGACAATAAATCCAAACTGTTATAATCTGGATCCGAGATAATTTAACGGTGTAGATATTTTAGCCTATGTGAATGAACATGTTTGCTTTTTTTTCTATTGTTTTAAATCTTTCGAATCTCAATCATCAATAATTAAAATTATATATCGAGATAATTTTGATACATGTGAATGAACGACCATCTTTTTTGCTTGAATGCTGACAAACTCGTTTCTATGTGATTAATCATATATCTAACTTTTCCATCTTTTAATCTCACTGTTATAATTAGAATCAGTGGATTTTGGAATTCTTGTACTTTATATAGTTATTACGTATTGAATAACTTCATATTTTTGTTTATATAGTTATTTGTATTTCAAGTATCTGCCTCTAATATTCTAGATTACCCAACCATTTTTATTGGTTCTTATTTCATTGTGTGCTTCTAATTCACCAGAGAAGTACCGTATCATTTTGTTGAATTGAATTCCCTAAGACAATATGTTGCATGTTGCCTTCCTGATGTCAGCATGACATAATGAATTGTAATTAGGTCCATGCGGAAAAAAAGAATTGTTGTTAGGCAGGACCAATCAGGCTGGTTCTAGCGTACGTGGAAGTAACGGGCTGCTTTGCTTCATGTTGCGGAAAGTGTACGTGCTTAGTCTTCCTTCAAAAAAAGGTATACGTGCCTAGTCTGTACATAAGATGTATTGTATACGCGGACACTAAATCCAAACCGTTATAATCTGGATCCGAGATAATTTAACGGTGTAGATATTTTAGCCTATGTGAATGAACATGTTTGCTTTTTTTTTCCTATTGTTTTAAACCTTTCGGATCTCAATCATCAATAATTAAAATTATATTATGAGATAATTTAAAACATGAGAATGAACATGATATCTTTTCTTTGTTTTGATTATATAATAGACTGCATAGTTTAAAAAGGTATTTTTCCTTAATTACATTTTGAGATCGGTTGTTTAATTTCTCGATGTATAGAATATTTCCTTGTGTGTCTGTGCCCAATTTCAGCCCAACACATCCTATTGTTTGTAAAAAAAGTGCATCCTCTCGTTAATTTAGTTTTCTGTTTTTTCCCTATACCTTGTAGCGGTAACCATGCCAAAGCCAGCCCAAAAGCTTACGTAGGAGTGGTTTGAGTGATCAGTCCGTATAGGATACCAACACGTCTTCTAATTGGTTTGTTTCTTTTTTTTCAGGAATTCAGAGTAGTACACGTACATGACTATATCACATTAGTCCGATTTGCTAAGTATTCTGACATCATAGATGACACCATCACATTAACTCTACTTGGACTCTTCCTTTGGTTGGGTTTGTAACCCCTATGTAAGCTTATTTGTGACAGTTTTGAACGTATTTTAATAGAAAGAAAAGAGGTGCTACACGTGACATGTTGAGTTATTTTTTTCTTTGCCAGAACGTGACATGTTGAGTTACATGTATATGAATAATTTGTATGTAACGTTCACATCTTTAAATCTCAGCCTTCAATATCTAAAATTGACGGTCATGATAATTTAATCTGTGTGGATCAACGTGACAGCTTATTTGTCTTCTGTCTTAATTATATAATAGATAGATGCGCATCCCAGAGAGGTGCGCCATTAGTAATCTTTTTTTTTCTGGATAGCAATGGCGCACCCCAGAGAGGTGCGCCATTAGTAAGCTTTTTTTTGTATAGCAATGGCGCTCGAGGGGCGGGGGGGGGGGGGAGGGAGGGGGAACCGAGCGAGGAGACAGGGGAGGGTGCGGGGGGTCGGCGGCGGTGGAGCGGGGGAGGGTGCGGGGGGTCGGCAGCGACGGTGGAGCGGGGGAGGGTGGGGTGGTGCTCGGCGGCGAGGGGGATCTGGCGAGGGGGGATAGCGATCGAGATGGAGGGGGATCGAGATCGAGTGTCCTCATGAATATTCAATACTTTTTGTGAGTTAGAAATTCAATACCATAATAAACATAAATAAATATTCATGAGGACACTAGAACAGAAGAAATATAATTTCAATATGTTGAAATACAATCGTGAAATGAAGGTTACAATTTAAATACAATCGATCTTAGCTAGCTGTTCACAATCTTCTTGCCCTTATTTTTCGTAAATGGAGTTCTTCTCTTGAACGGACGTCCTTTAGGTAGGGTGGTCCTGCTTCTTTTTGTGGTGTATGCTGGTACTTCATCATCGTCGTCATGTTCCATCTTTGGGTCGCCGTACTTGTCGAAGTCTTGCTCATTGGCGACTCCATCCATTCCGATGATCTTCCGTTTGCCTCTCCTCACGACAACACGACTGGGCTTTGACGGGTCGGTAATGAAGAAGCATTGGTCCACTTGGGAAGCCAGTACCCATGGCTCATTTTTCGCGGTGACGTTTGCGCCTGCGGTCTTGGATTTGGCTTCGGGTATAACTATGGTGGTGAAATTCCGGTCTTCTTTTAGGACGCTCTTGGCCCATCTGACACGGAACATCGGGACCTTCTCTCCAGCGTAGCTCAGCTCCCAGATCTCCTCGATCCTTCCGTAGTATCTGTCCTTGTCGTTACCGGTGTAGGATTCCATCGTTACCCCGGAGTTCTGATAACCATGGCTCTTCATGTCCTTTCCCTCGGTGTAGAATGTGTAGCTGTTGATATCGTACGCCTCATATGTCATCAGGTTGTGCTCGGCGCCTTGTGATAAGGCGAATATGAGTTGTTCTTCCGCGGAAGAATCCTCATGTAAAGGGTACGACAAAAGCTTCTGCTTGAACCAACGCATGAAACATGAGTTGTGCTCTTTGATTATATCTCCATCCGTCCTCTGTTGGCGTCGGTCATTGTATGTCTTCTCAATAAAGGTTTTGTGCTCTACCACCCAAGGATCGACCATGTCTATGTGTTGTAGCGCGACTAGGTTTGCTCTTTCAAAGTCGGCGAGTCGACCCTCGAAGTCGACATGCATTTCGCGGCGACCCTCATGGTGACCCCATCCAGCGAGCCTGCCGAGGTGCCTGTTGACGGGCAGACCAACGGGGTTCTCGATGCCTAGATAATTCGTGCAGTAGGAGATGCACTCTTCGGTCAGAAAGCCCCTGGCTATGCTTCCCTCTGGACGTGACATGTTGCGAACGTATCCTTTGATGACACCATTCATCCTTTCGAATGGCATCATGCTGTGCAGGAACGTCGGCCCGAGTTGGATGATATCCTCCACGATATGGACCAGCAAATGCACCATAACGTCGAAGAATGCGGGCGGGAAGTACATCTCAAGCTCGCATAGTATCACCACGATCTCTTCCTGTAGCCTTCTGAGTTGCCTCACGCCAACCGACTTCCGAGAGATGACGTCGAAAAAGTTGCATAGGCCAAATAGCGTTTCACGGACGTGTGCGTCCATGATCCCACGGATTGCAACTGGAAATATCTGCATCATCAGCACGTGACAGTCGTGAGACTTCATCCCGCTGAACTTCTGCTTCACTGAGTCTAGGTATCTGCTTATCTTCCCTGCGTAACCGTAAGGAAGTTTTACTCCTACGAGGCAGGTGAAAAACTGGTCGATCTCCTCCTGACTTAGAGTGAAGCACGCGGGAGGGAAGTCATTTCCGGTCTTCTTGGCCTTTTTGCCTTTGCGACGACTTTCCGTGTCCTGCTTCGCCTCATCATCATCATCATCATTAGCATGAAGCTCCTCCCTGATACCCATTGATTTCAAGTCCGCCCTTGCTTTCGGCCCATCTTTGGTCCTCTCTGGCATGTTGAGCAGGGTACCAAGCAGACTCTCGCACACGTTCTTCGTGATATGCATGACATCAAGGCTGTGAGGCACACGGTGGATCTTCCAGTACGACAAGTCCCAGAAAATAGACCTCGTTTTCCATACCTTCAGCAGCGGCTCTTGCGCCTTTTGCTTCTTTCCCGGCTCTGGCGCCTTTTGCTTCTTTCCTGGCAGTGGGCAATCTTTCCAATTGTTCAACAGCTCGTCTATTTCCTCGCCGCTCCTCGTACGCGGGCGTCTTCGGGTTTCGGTTTCACCATCGAACAGATCCTTGCGTTTCCTCCATGAGTCATCATCGCGAAGCCACCTTCATTGTCCCATGAACACGGTTTTCGAAGACCCGGGATCTCTATCTAGCTGGCGATACGTTGTGTCATCCATCCAGAAAATCCGTGGACCACCTACCCCGCGACATATCCGTAACCGAGGTAATCGTGCACCGTCGTGAGCAGTGCGGCTCTCATAGGGAAATATTCTTTCTCTGCGGCGTCCCACGTATTGGCTGGCGTTTTCCACAGCGTGTCTAGCTCCTCTTTCAGCAGCCCCAGATATAGATTGATGTCGTTCCCTGGTTGTTTCGGCCCTTCAATTAGCATACTCATGTGAATGTACTTCCTCTTCATGCACAACCAGGGGGAAGGTTGTACATCTACACAAACACAGGCCAGGTGCTATGTGTGCTTCTCTGGCTGCCAAACGGATTGACTCCATCGGTGCTCACACCCAGCACGATGTTCCTTGGATTGTTCCCAAATTTTGGGTGTTCGAAGTTCAACGCTTGCCACAGGCTCCCATCCTTAGGGTGACTCAGCATCTTGTCTTTTTTATTTATCTCCGGATCATTTGCGTCATCTTCTCGCTTCTTC
Organism: Triticum aestivum; assembly: GCF_018294505.1. Classification (NCBI taxonomy): domain Eukaryota; kingdom Viridiplantae; phylum Streptophyta; class Magnoliopsida; order Poales; family Poaceae; genus Triticum; species Triticum aestivum. The sequence continues at coordinate 550,816,591 of NC_057802.1, forward strand.
TCCTCCCTATCCGCGTGCCAATGCAAGAGCTTTGCTACCTTAGGGTCCGCGAAATACCGCTGCAGACGAGGAGTGATCGGAAAGTACCACACCACTTTTCGAGGAGCTTTCTTCCTCTTCTTGTATCGAGTGACGCCGCACACCGGACATATGGTAGACTCCGCGTGCTCGTCCCGATAAATGATGCAATTGTTCATGCACACATGGTATTTCACGTGTGGTAAATCCAGAGGACACACGATTTTCTTCGCCTCCTCGAAAATGGTCGGGCACTTGTTCCCCTTGGGAAGACGTTCGTGCCAGAATGACATGTTCTCATCGAAGCATGCGTCGGTCATTTTGTGTTTTACCTTCATCTCCAGAGCCATGAGCGTTACTTTCAGGCGGGTATCTCGGGCCTGCATCCTTCATACAATGGAGTAACCGCGTCTATCTCCAGTTGATCCAGCTTCGCTTTCTCTCGGGCGGCAACTCTTGCGTTATCCGTCTGCTTGAGAAGCAGCTCTTGAATATGAGGGTCCTGCACCCAGCCCATCGATGGTCCATCGTCGTCTGCTCCGGCATCTTCATCTTCATGATCATGCCCTTCATCTGCTCCGGCATCTTCCTCATCATCATGTCCGGCATCTTCTACATGATGACTGTGTACTGCATCTACTTCGCGATCATGTCCTGGAGATTCTTCGTCTTCTCGCCCGCCCTCACCGCGGTTGTCTTGCTACCCTTCCTCATTTCTTGCCCGACCCCCATGGACGACTTCATAATCATCTTCATCACCTTGCCACCGATAGCCATCCATGAAACCACGCAAGAGCAGGTGGTCCCGCACCTGTACAGAATCCGGGTCCATAAGACTCCTCAGCTTGCATCTTCGACACGGACATCTTATCTCCGTCTCGTTCTTTTGATGCATCTCGGCCTTCGCGGAGCTCAAAAACCTATTCACGATGCCTTCGGTCATCGTGCGGACCATGGTCGCCTGCGGGGTAGAGCAAAACGATATTTTAGAACCAAGAAAAACTTTGGCATGACTTTGCCTAAAAATAGGACCAAAAAGAATGCATAGTGCCAAAATTCTCGCCGAAACGGAAATGAATCAACATTCCGGAAAAATATTGGCAACTATCGCATTTCAAATACCGGTACCTGCAAACACAAACATATATGCAACACCACAAACATACATAGATCTAGCTAGGCCATAAAAAGTGCATGTGCACGTTGTTGGAACGAGAAAAAAGTAGATCTACAACATAAAGAAAGCTTTCCCCTTACTTACCTATCAAAAAAAAGGTAATTTAACCACCTAATTTGGATGAATATATGGTGCAAATGAGGTGAGGAGGAGGAGGCAGGCGAGGCAAGCTTGGAGGAGGAGGTGGAGAGAATGAAGTGGGGAAAGTGAGTGTGTAGGTGGCTGTCCAAAATATCTAGCTGGTCCCAGGTTACTAATGACGCACCACCCACAAATGCGCCATTAGTAACCCTGGTTACTAATGGCGCACCAGCTGGCGGTGCGCCATTAGTAGTTTTGCAAAAAAAATATAATGATAGTAGTGGCGCACGGGGTGACTGGTGCGCCACTGTGCCCCGGTGCGCCATTAGTATTTTTGAAAAAAAACAAAAAATGATAGTAGTGGCACAGGGGGTGACTGGTGCGCCATTACTAGTTAAAACTAGTAATGGCGCACTGTGCCCCGGTGCGCCATTAGTATTTTTGGAAAAAAGAAAAAAATTGTTAGTAGTGGCGCACCATGGCTGTGGTGCGCCATTAGTGTCTATCACACTAATGGCGCGCCAACACACCGTGCGCCACTGCTATATAGTAGTGTCGCACCGCATGTCTGGTGCGCCATTAGTGTCCATATTATCTATAGCCCTTTTCCTAGTAGTGATTCCTCCACCTGACATCTGGGACCCACCGAAAGAGCCTCTGTATTTCGCGAAAAAAACGCTACCGCCGCTGACAGCTCGGACCCACCAGCTATATCTTCGCACGCAAGGAAGTGCCTCCTTATTATGCACAAAAAAAATGAATACTCCCCCTGTTAGCTGGGACCCAGTATAGTGGCAGGCTGACTTGTGGACCTACTAAATTGACGGGGACGGAGGGCTTTGTCAACTTAGTCAATATGCACGATTCTAGCTCCAGTGACCGTACGATGTCCATCCAACGCCCGTAGTGCTTCTTCAACCTCTGGTCTTCTTGCTCCAGCCACCCAAACCAGCGCCGATCGTGCCTCGTGCTCCTGCCTCCCGTGGCCGGCTGTGCTGCCGCGGAGGCCTCACCGCCCCCTACTACTCCAACCGCTGGCCAGGCCATCCCTCCACTCACCCACACCCCCTGTTATTCTGGAGCGACGACAGCCTCACACCACAGTGGAACCAGTGAACCCCCGTACTCCTCTTCGCGCGGGCTTCCACTGCCGCGTCTTCCCCGGCTCCTCGTCGTCCCCTTCCTAGGCCTCGCCGTCGTCCACCGCCCTGGTGCTCTTGGCACGGCGTGGTCAACGTGGTCAAGGAACGACTTCCATCGGACGTGGACTTGATAACCCAGAAGTATAGGGGATCGCAAGAGTTTTCGAGGGTAGAGTATTCAACCCAAATTTATTGATTCGACACAAGGGGAGCCAAAGAATATTCTCAAGTATTAGCAGTTGAGTTGTCAATTCAACCACACCTGGATAACTTAGTATCTGCAGCAAATTATTTAGTAGCAAAGTAATATGATAGTAGTGGTAATGGTAACAAAAGTAACGATAGCAAAAGTAATATTTTTGGTGTTTTGTAGTGATTGTAACAGTAGCAACGGAAAAGTAAATAAGCGAAGAACAATATGTGGAAAGCTCGTAGGCATTGGATCGGTGATGGAGAATTATGTCGGATGCGGTTCATCATGTAACAGTCATAACATAGGGTGACACAGAACTAGCTCCAATTCATCAATGTAATGTAGGCATGTATTCCTAATGTAGTCATACGTGCTTATGGAAAAGAACTTGCATGACATCTTTTGTCCTACCCTCCCGTGGCAGCGGGGTCCTAATGGAAACTAAGGGATATTAGGGGCTCCTTTGAATAGAGTACCGGAACAAAGCATTAACACATAGTGAATACATGAACTCCTCAAACTATGGTCATCACCGGGAGTGGTCCCGATTATTGTCACTTCGGGGTTGCCGGATCATAACACATAGTAGGTGACTATAGACTTGCAAGATAGGATCAAGAACTCACATATATTCATGAAAACATAATAGGTTCAGATCTGAAATCATGGCACTCGGGCCCTAGTGACAAGCATTAAGCATAGCAAAGTCATAGCAACATCAATCTCAGAACATAGTGGATACTAGGGATCAAACCCTAACAAAACTAACTCGATTACATGATAGATCTCATCCAACCCATCACCGTCCAGCAAGCCTACGATGGAATTACTCACGCACGGCGGTGAGCATCATGAAATTGGTGATGGAGGATGGTTGATGAAGACGATGGCGACGAATCCCCCTCTCCAGAGCCCCGAACGGACTCCAAATCAGCCCTCCCGAGAGGTTTTAGGGCTTGGCGGCGGCTCCGTATCGTAAAACGCGATGAATCCTTCTCTCTGATTTTTTTCTCCCTGAAAGTGAATATATGGAGTTGGAGTTGAGGTCGGTGGAGCGTCAGGGGGCCCACGAGGTAGGGGGGCGCGCCCTAGGGGGCAGGCGCGTCCTCAACCCTCGTGGACAGGGTGTGGGCCCCTTGACGTGGATTTTTCTTCCGGTATTTTTCTTATTTTCCAAATAGATGTTCCGTGGAGTTTCAGGTCATTCCGAGAACTTTTGTTTCTGCACATAAATAACACCATGGAAAGTCTGCTGAAAATAGCGTCAGTCCGGGTTAGTTCCATTCAAATCATGCAAGTTAGAGTCCAAAACAAGGGCAAAAGTGTTTGGAAAAGTAGATACGACGGAGACGTATCAACTCCCCCAAGCTTATGACTAACCACATTCACAATAACTCTTAGGTCTCATGTCTACTCATATCAATGTCATAATCAACTAGCGAGCCATAATAATAAATCTCGGATGACAACACTTTCTCAAAACAATCATGATATAATATAACAAGATGGTATCTCGCTAGCCCTTTCTGAGACCGCAAAACATAAATGCAGAGCACCTTTAAAGATCAAGGACTGACTAGACATTGTAATTCATGGTAAAAGAGATCCAGTCATAGTCATACCCAATATAAATTAATAGTAATGGATGCAAATCACAGCAGCGCTCTCCAGCTAGTGCTTTTTAATAAGAGGGTGATGACTCAACATAAAAGTAAATAGATAGGCCCTTCGCAGAGGGAAGCAGGGATTTGTAGAGGTGCCAGAGCTCGGTTTTGAAATAGAGATAAATAATATTTTGAGCGGCATACTTTCATTGTCAACATAACAACCAGGAGATGTGCTCATCATCTACACAGCTACGTTGACTGTCTAGCCTTGCGTTGTCTTGCAAATCTTGTAGGGAGGATGGCGGAGTAGAATCTGTAGAGAACCTCCATTTCAGTTGCTCGGAAGGACCACCATCATCCAATGCCTTGCCAATTTCCTTCAGCTTTATTGAATTTGCATTGTGAGGTCAACCCGACAAGAAAAAGGAATATAATTCGCTCTTCAGAACTCATTCATGCATGATACTGACGAACACAACTCTGATGAAAGGCCAAGTCATGATACGAGGATGAAATATGTACGAAAAAATGGACGGCTTGACATATTCACACCTATGATGTGGTAACTAAGCAGAAGGCACTTCAACAAATTAGAAGCACTGCAAACTAGACACCATATGAAAGGTGCAATCCAATATCACTCTGCCAAGTTAAAACTGTCTCGTCATAGGTGGTGTTCATCAAACTAGAAGCAATACATGCTAGAAATCATATTCAAGACGCAAACCAATATCACACTGCCAACTTAAAGGTGTTCCATCATAAGTGACTGATGCAGGATACACAAGAAGAGTAGTTTCATGTAAGAACATGGTGTGATAGACAGATATAGTATGTACCAAAAACAGGAAAGCGTGTCATATTCACATTTATCATGTGTAAGCTAAGCAGATGCAATTTACACTAATTAGGAGCAATACAAGCTAGACACCATATGCAACATGCAACCAGATATCACACTGCCAAGTTAGAGTAAGCACCTTGGATGGTGGACTAGGGGAGCGGAGACTTTGACCTTGTAATGCACTATCAGTACAAGGAGAATCAGTACAGATGCTCCGTTTACGTTGCTGCAGAGGACCACCATCATCGCCTTCCTTACTCTTTTCCTTCCTCTTTCTTGATTTTGCCTTGTCAAGTCAAACCCACAAGAAAAAGGAATAAAATTTGCTCTTCAGAACTCATTGATGCATGATACTGACGAACACTACTTTCATGTAAGGCAGCCGCATGATAGGAGGATGGAATATGTATGAAAAACAGGACGACGTGACATATTGACATGTATGATGTATAAAGTGTAAACAAAGCACAAGGTGCTTGAACTTGTTAGAATCAATGCAAGCTGGAAACCATATGAAAGATGAAACCAATATCACTCTACCAAATTAAAAGGGTGCCCTAACAAATGTATTTGACCAAATTAGAAACAATACATGGCAACAGGCTAGAAATAATATGCAATATGCAACGAATAAAGGTGACTCATCGTAAGTGATTGATGCAGGATACAGAAGAGAGGTAGTTTCATTTAAGCACAAGGTTAACACATAGATGTAGTGTGTACAGAAAATAGGAATGCATGTCATATTCACAGGTATAATGTGTAAACTAAGCAGATGCAATTTACCCTAATTAGAAGCATTACAAGCTAGAAACCGTATGCAACATGCAACCACATATCACACTGCGAAGTTATAGCAAGCACCTGTGATGGTGGTGTGGGGTAATTGCGGTCATCAACTAGAGAGCTACGTTGACTATCTTCATTTAGCCTTGCTATTTCTTGTGAATCATGTGGGGAGGATGACACTGCACTCTTTAAACGAGTATGGCGTCTCACAGTAACCCACCCAGGGTGACTGTCTCATCATAAGTGATTGACGAGGGATACAAAAGAGCATTAGTTTGATGTACGAACATGGCTAATAGACATATGTAGTATGTATCGAAAACAGGAAGGCATGTCATTATCAAAGGTATAATGTGTAAAGTAAGCAAATGCAATTTAACCAAATTGGAAGCAATACAAGCTAGACACCATATGCAACATGCAACCACATTTGACAGCGCGAAGTTAAAGTAAGCACCTGGGATGGTTGTGTGTGGCAATTGAGATCATCAACTGCAGAGCTGCGTTTACTGTCTCCAACTGCTGACACTACATCCTTTAGAGCGTTGAAACGCTTAATGCTTATCTTCGAATTACACTGGAGCAACTTCTGTCTTTTCTTTTCAGCATTCATCAACACTGCATCAAAGTCTGAAATACCCATGCATAAAAAAACAATAGTGTGAGTATGGGTGAAGTGTGTGCACAATTAGTACAGTGTAAAGGTAGCAGATAGCAGGTCGGTGAGAAATAAATGACGGGAGACATATGATAGCTCTACAACATGCATGGCACACTAAATTACTACAGGATTCTATGAAAATAACATTCGACAGAAAACAAATAGGTCAGTCCATTTTTTCTGCACCGTCCGATGTACAAAGAACGGGCAGATCACCTTCATCTACCTCCAGCCAGTCAGTGTTGACGATCTTCCTCGAAACGGCAGTGACCACCGGCCCAGTCCCCTGCCTGCGCCCTCCCCTCGAACTCACCGCACCGCCGTGCTTGGCACCGCCCCCCGGCAATCCGTTCAAGCCCCGCCGACCTCCAGATCGGGCGCAAGCAGCTCCTACGCCCCACACCCCTATGATAGACACCGATGCACCGCTTCCCCGGCGAACAGGCGGACTAGGTGCTCCGCGCACCTAAGCGGGTGCTGCTTCTTTTAATTGCGGTTCGAGTGACCCTTAATTGAAATCCAGGCCGGCTACTGACCTCTAGCAAAGGTGAAATAGTAAAGGGAGGAAACCTTGTGCATTTAGTATCACGAAGAAGATGCAGTAAGAAGTGCTCAACTAGTTTCTTTCGTGGGATGAATACGGTGTGAGCAGAGACGTAAGGTTTGCACGAATAAGGGAAGAGGAGTACCTCTTTCTGCTAGCAGTGTTGTGTCCTCCTTCTGTTTTTCCAACGATCTTCTTGTGGTTCGCTGGAAACGAGAAGTTGTGGACGACAGTGCAGCCTTGGACGAACCCATGGCCAAGTTGTTGACTATGGTACGGTGGGCGTCTGTCGGCGGCGGGGAAGCAGATCCGATGCAGCGAACGACGGCGTAGCGGGAACAGCTCCGGTGCGGTGGACGGTTGCGACAATGGAGCGGCAGCAGTGAGGCGTAGGACGGCGTGGTCGGAGTGGTTCTGGTATGGCGCACGTCGGCGTCGGCGTCGTGGAGGCAGCTCTACCTCGGCTTCAGCTGCTAAGTCCTTGAGGGCATTGCGGTTGCGGTTGCGTTGGACGACGACGTCGGGGTACCGGCTCTAGCATGATGGAGTTGGGCGGCGGTGGATTGGGCGCTATGGGGTGGAGGACGGAGGAGGCTGGGGTTTCGCGGCTGGTGGAGAGGGCGTTTTGGCGCCCACGGAGTATGAATGGGGAAACGGAGGGAGGCGGGGAACTAAGGGGGAACAATGTTTCGGTTTGGGGCGTGCTTGTTTGAAATTTGGGGAAAGTTACAAACTTTGCCCCCATCTAAAATTTTGGACATATTGCGGGTTGGGGGTAGGCCAGTAATCTCAGGTGTCCCAAATGTGGGCGGGATAGATTTTGGCCGAGCACATGGGTGTTTAGGCGCCCACGACGTATGAATGCTTCTTAGAGGCGGTTGAGACTGGCATCTTGGTGAAGTTACAAACCTACCCCGGTTTAGACCTTTGGACATCGGGCCGATAGGCTACACGGGCCAGAGTCAGGACAGTAATTTCCTACCACCAAACATTAGTCTCGCGCGGTTTCGGGTGACCAGAGGCCTATTTGGCGCTTCGTTCAATATTTGGGAGCAGAAGCATTAACGTTCTCGGTTCTCTTGAATTGAACATTCAGGATTTGTCAAACTTCACAAATCTTTTCTCTTGAAAATCCTAAAGCTACGATTATTTTGGAATAGAGGTGGTACATTTGAATATACATTGTACATGAGTATATATTAAAAAATATGCAACTTACCTCAGTTCATGCATGGTTCCAGATATAATCTCCTTGGTTGCAAAAAAAGTTAGACATGCGTATGAATATATATATATATATAGCATGTTCAAACGCACAACAAAGATTGATGCCCCCTTTTACATCTGATTTACAAATGCCATTATCTCCGGTTCAAATAGATGAATGCACTTCCTATGAATTCGAATCTTCGAAACCCCCTTTATGTTGAATTCGACATGTATTATATTTCGTAGCTAGCAATTTGGAATGTATCCATGCAAGTGACAAATGTATAAAGTGCTTCACACTAACAACATGGAGTGCACTAATTAATGTTTATATATGAATTGCAAAAGCATCCATTTCCTATATTTCAAACCGCTCTCACTCTATGGATCGATAATATGAAATAAACCGCTCTCACTCCATTGCCTGTATTTCAAACGCGCTATATGTCTCTCTATCTACCGGATAAGTGCACACACTTTATATGCATCGGCATTTCTCTTTCACACATGCTCACAATCTCTCTCGGGGTGTCGGGGAGTCTCACGCACATGCTCTCTCTCTCTCTCTCTCTCTCTCTCTCTCTCTCTTTCTGACTAGTATGGACCACTTTTTTCACTAATCTCAGTTGGAAAACACTATTTCTCTCACATGCATATATACACACGCACGGTCTCTACTAGCCCTCTATACGCACATATATGTGCCTACGTGTCTCCCGCACGCACATTATCTTTAGGCCTCTCTCGCACACATTGCCCCCCCAGACACACCTCTCTCTTAGTAGTTGGCAGATATGATTCCATCATATCATTCGGTAGGATATCCCCGACTGTTAGGCTGGATGGTAATACGAGGCAAAGTTTTACCCTAGTACGGACCCTTGCAGTTGAGGAAAAAGCCTACTCCTGGTACTGTATACTAGTGATAGGGGTGTGTCCAAAGTACACGTGAATACCAGGCATTGTGCGTGTGTGTATACTATCGATGAACTAGCCCCCAAGCTTCTATAACATACTGGGGGCCTAGGGTTACAAATCATATATAGTCGGCTTATCACCAGTGGGGATAGAGTCCTCCGCGACTCTGGTAGCTAGCTCCGTGTTGTACGCCGAGTCCTCCACATGGGTCTTCGTATAACGCGTCTCGATCCAACCTGTGTGGCGCAGGATGGAACCGACCCATGAGTCCTCATGTTGACCCACCACAACTAGAAATGATGTGCCCACCACACCACACACGCAATCGGCCACTAAGAAAATAAGCATATACAATAGTACAATGTTATACATGAAAGTTAATTGCATGGTGCATCCAAAAATATTGGTTCTGCATTGTGAATGTTTATATATTCTCCTAAAATATTAGTCACGGGAAAGAGAAACGAAGGCATATCTCTCCTTGTCTCCACCGGACATCCCCTCTTTCTACACCACTTTCACGTCCGCACACAAACTATCTCTCGGCCCTCTAAAAGTATGCATGCCCACGACACATTCACGCATGACGTTCACTGTATTTCAAGCTAAAGCACTATACGGTCACTGGAGTTCAGAATATGCTCATTACGGTCACCGTATACATTCTCATGGTGATCATACGGTATCTAGCTCACGATACATCTTCGTATTTTCTTGATGACACTGATGGACTTTGCATTTGATGTGTGCTCCGTATTTTGTTGACGAAACTTACGGTCATTGTATTTGAAGCGAAAGCACGATATGGTCACTGGACTTCAGACTAAGCTCATCACGGTCACCACATACATTTTGTCGTGCTAACCAACATGTGGTTGGATGGTTAGGTGGACAGTGGTTTCTTGAGCCCACCAGGGTTATAGTCCCGGTGCTCGCATTTATCCTGGGTTAATTTCAGTATTTTCCGGCGATGTGCGTTCAGTGGGAGGAGACGTTCCACTCGACTACGAGGCACCTATGGCGACTTCGTAAAATCTCAAGATCATATGTTGGCCCACTCTCTCGAAGGTGCTCATAGGGGTAGGGTCTACGTGTGTGCGCTTATAGCGGTGAGTGCTTGCACGTATATATGAGCCCTTGCGTCTGTACCGTGTTAAAAAAATACATGTCATGATTATATACGGTCACTGGCTCACCCGTACAACTCCGTATTTTGTTGATGATACAATCAATTGACCAGTCAAACGTTCCATGTGGCGCAACTAGTGTTGCACCATCGGGGCGCATAACCGTGGGGCCCACCTGTCAGCCCGTATATGAAAGAAAGAAATGGTAGTTTGAGTCTATACTGTGTTAATAAAATACATTTTAGGGTGATCATACGGTCACTGGCTCACCATACAGCTCCGTAATTTGTTGATGACACGATCAATTGACCAGTCAAATGGTCCACATTCAGCAGCGCACATTACCATAGGGCCCACCGTCAGCGCGTATATGAAGGACAAAAATCATAATAAATTAGTGGCCGGTGGGTACTCGAAGTCGTGAGACCTCTGGTTGGCAGTCGCCGGCGGTGGGGGGCGTTGATTGGGCGGTGGGGTGGGGATCGCCAGAGAAAAAGCTCGGCGCTGGGGGCCTAGAGGGATGGCCGGTGCGGCGGCGGACCGGCGGTGAGGAGTGGTTTCGGGGCGGGCGGGGCAGCGTGGCGGTGCGGGCCTGCCGCGGGCGGCGGGGGCCGGCTGTTGGGGATATTACTACTGGGCGTAAACCGGCCAGGAGAGGCCGGGTTAGCCCCATAATGGTTCACGGTATCTGAAGCCCATGAAGACAAAGACGGTGACGCTTTATGAAGGCCCAGGGCCCAAAAGCCGGTTTATGGCCTGTAGACATAAACCGGCGTCGATATGTAAACTTGTGTTGTAAGGTAGAAAGAGTAGAGACCGGGCCGGACACGTTTATGAGCCGGCCTCGGGATTCTGTAAACCGACGGGCGTCAACCCATGTATATAAGGGGATGACCCGGCGGCGGTTTGAGGACAACAGACAACAACTCGAGACTCGGGCAAAGCGTATTCGCTCCCTGGTCATAGAAACCCTAGCAATCCCACAACAACTGGATTAGGCTTTTACCTTCACCGCAAGGGGCCAAAACAGTATAAACTCTCTGTGTCCCTTGTCCGCTTTAACCCCTTTAAGCTAACCCGCGCGATGGCTCCATGACTAAGTCCTTTCCTTAGGACATCTTCCGTGACAAAACCACGACAGTTGGCGCCCACCGTGGGGCTATCGCACGATGGTTTCAAGTCCTTAGAGGGCAGCTTCGAAGGACACAAGGGCTATGCTGTGGGCCGGATGACCAAGAGTCATCGTGGCAAGCTCTACATCAACGATGCAGGCTGGGGCCCCGAGGCCGGCTCAATCGAGTACGGGTACCGGGTCCTCTTTGGTGGCATACACGTCTTCATTGGCAAGATCGGCGAACTGGGCCCTGAGCCGGACATCTGCACCGACCTCGTCGAAACGGTTCAGCGTGCGAGATCTGCCCGGGTTAAGCCTATCAAGCGTGCCTTCGTGGGAGTCATCCACGGAGGGGAATCTGAGGATAGATCGGAATCTGGTGGTGAAACCGTCGTTTATTCCGGCGACGAGTCATCAACTGGAGAGACCGAGTCGTTATATCAGTTGCAAGATGGCCGGATTGGGGGCTGTTCCGATGGCGACAGTATTCTGGACCCCTTTGATCTGCCAAACCGGGCTGCGATCTTCATGGCCGGTACGCAACCAGCGCTCCACTCTTCGAACGCAGCAGCGATGATTTCCGGATCAGCAGCAGCGACAGCGGCCGGGGCAGGAGGCCCTGTGCGACCGTCTGCTCAGGTTCTATCTGATTTATTTGACGCTTTGGCAACGCTGATGGCGGAGGTTAACCCGGCGGATCAAGATGCACATAATGTGTTAATCGCGAAGGTGAAGGATCAGATCGCCCATGCCAAAGCCGACTTGGCAGCTGAGGATACCAGGATGGCTGCGGAACGGGCTGCATTGGATGCACAGGCTTACCGGCTTATGCTGGATCAGAGTGCGTCAAATGATGTCCTGAGGAGGAGGTACCAATCTCGCCTGCCGCCGGTTTATGAGGCCAGGAACCTCTTTAACACCCCAGGAGCGGGGACCAGTAATCCGCCGATGGTAAACCAGGTGGAGGCACCTGAAGCTGGGGCGCCGGTTCAGCCACGTTTGGTGGATCCGCCTCGCCAGAGTCACGTTTCGCCACAGCATGTCCCAACACCACCGGGTCATTATTCAAACCCGATGGACAACATTGTCGCTGCCGCTTCACGGCTGGCGGCCCATCCAATCGAAGGCGAGTCTCCGGTGGCAGTCGAGACGCGACGGGCTAGGGAGCTTCCTCAGACAGCTTTGGTTCAGCAGCAGGCTTATTCATATAGTCGCGAGAGGATCCATTCTACTCCCCTCCCAAGCCGGAGCTAGAGCAGGCGTATGGATGAACCGACCGTATCAAGCAATGCGCGGAACCGTGATCCGCCCCGTGGGCATAACCCGGCGGGTGGTGGTGGTGATGATCAGGATGTGGTGGATCGCGCTAGAGCTCGTCGAGAAGCCGACTTAGCAGCACATCATGAGGCCCGCCAACTTACTCCGGTTCGTCCGACAACATCGGTGGAACCAGGGGTTACCTCTAGCTCTTTGGGAGTACCGTGTCTCGTCCCAGCGCTGCGCAACGTGCGCCTGCCCAAGGATTTCAAAGGCCCACGAAAGTGCCGAATTACACCGCCGATTTATCCCCCGAGTCATGGGTGGAAAGCTATGAGATGGCAATGGAGATGCTGGATGTGGACGATACGGCGTGCGCTAAATACTTTACCATGATGTTGGAAGGAACGGCTTGAACTTGGTTGAAAAAGTTACCAGCTAACTCCATTGGGTCATGGGCCAAGCTGAGGGCCCGGTTTATCCAGAACTTCAAGGACACGTGCAAGCAACCCATGTCAATTGTGGACGTAGCTGCCTGTGTCCAGGAGGAACGAGAATCAACAACCCATTGGGTGCGCCGGGTTTCGGAGATTTTGCATTCATCGGACCGCATTAACGCTGACACGGCAGTTTTCACGTTGGAAGGCAATTGCCGGTTTGCACCTCTGAAGCTGAAGTTGGGACGGCTCAAATGCCACTGCAATGATATGGGGACTCTCATGGCTGCTGTGGCGAAATATGCCGACTCTGATGGTACCAAGGACCCCGAGTCTGACGATGACAAGACCGGGAAGGGAAAGAAGAGCGGACATACCAAGGGGCAGCAGCATAACTCGGCGGGCCATGGAAACAACGGTAAGCGTAAAGCGGATATTTTTGGCTAATACCAATGCGCAGGACAAAGGCCAACGACGTAAAGGTAAACGGCCCCAGCGCGGTGGAGGACCAAGTCCTAATCCGGACCGCCTGTCTTATCTGTTGAACCAGCCTTGCCCAAAGCACGGGACGAAGGAGAACCCGTCCACGCACCTCTGGAAAGATTGTTACATCATGCAAGAGTTCAAAAACTCTGATGTTTTTTGGTATGATCATGGACCGGGTGGCGGTTCAGGCCCCGGATCTCATGGGCCGGGTTACGGTGGAGGTAGTTCCGGTTCAGGATTTCACGGCAACCAGAGTAGATAGGGTAATCAAGGCAATCAGGGCAACCAAGGTGGTTATAATAATCAGGGGAATCAGCAACAGCAGCAGCAGCTGTCGGGTTACCAGAGCAACCTGAAGCAGTTGAATAGCGGGCAGTATCATGTCTTCACCACTAGCCTGGACAAGCGCGATCAGAAGCTTCATAGAAGGGCAGTGAATTCCGTTGAACCGGCGGTTCCCCGATACTTACGCTGGTCTGAACAGCCTATTGTGTGGAGTCGAGAGGATCATCCACCCCGGGTTGATAATCTGGGTCATCTGGCGTTGCTGGTGGCACCTCAGGTGAGAGGTTATAAGTTCACCAAAGTACTCATGGATGGGGGGAGTAGTATCAATATCCTTTATTATGAAACCTTCCGTCGCATGGGGTTAACAGATAAAAATCTTAAACCATCCAACATGGTCTTTCATGGTGTGGTACCTGGTAAATCGGCATATCCCATTGGTAAGATAGCTCTGGAGGTTGCTTTTGGCGACGAGCATGATTCAAGATCAGAGAAGTTAACCTTTGAGGTGGTGAAAATCAAGAGACCATATCATGCCCTGTTTGGACGACCGGCTTATGCTAAGTTTATGGCAAGGCCCTATTATGTCTATCTGCAGCTCAAGATGCCGGGTCATAAGGGGACTGTCGGGAGTCGCAAGATCGCTTTGGAATGTGAAGAGGGCGATGCGGCATACGCTAAGTCGGTTTGTGCAACTGAGGAATTGAAGTTCTATAAGGACAATGTTGATCCGGTAGATATGACTTCATTAAAGAAACCAACTACAGAGCATGATCCGGCCCTGAAGTTTAAATCGGCTGATGAGACTAAGCTTGTTGACTTCGTGCTCGGTGATTCGTCGAAGCATTTTAGCATCAGCGCTAACTTGGATCCGAAATAGGAAAGCGCGCTCATCGAGTTCATCCGTGAGAATCGGGACATCTTTGCGTGGAAGCCTTCTGACATGCCAGGTGTACCGAGAGGACTCGCTGAGCACACTCTCAATGTTGATCCCAAGTATAAACCGGTCAAGCAATTTCTTCGCCGGTTCAATGAACAAAGACGCAAGGCTATTGGTGAAGAAGTAGCCAGGCTATTGGCGGCTGTATTTATCGTTGAAGTATTTCATCCTGAGCGGCTGGCTAATCCGATGCTGGTGCTCAAGAAGAACGGCACTTCGCGTATGTGTGTGGACTACACAGATCTCAACAAAGCCTGTCTAGCAGATCCTTTTGCCCTCCCTCGTATTGATCAAATCATTGATGCTACGGCGGGTTGCGAGCGTTTGAGCTTTCTGGATGCGTATTCTGGCTACCATCAGATCAAAATGGCAGTTAAGGACCAGGAGAAGACAACCTTCATAACTCCTTTTGGAGCCTTCTATTATGTGTCTATGCCCTTTGGGCTAAAGAGTGCCCAGGCGACCTATCACCGGTGTGTGCAGAATTGTCTTCAGGATCAGATCGGCCGCAATGTTCATGCATATGTAGATGATATTTGTTGGAAATATGCCCTAGAGGCAATAATAAAATGGTTATTATTATATTTCTTTGTTCATGATAATTGTCTATTGTTCATGCTATAATTGTGTTATCCGGAAATCGTAATACATGTGTGAATACATAGACCACAACATGTCCCTAGTGAGCCTCTAGTTGACTAGCTCGTTGATCAACAGATAGTCATGGTTTCCTGACTATGGACATTGGATGTCATTGATAACGGGATCACATCATTAGGAGAATGATGTGATGGACAAGACCCAATCCTAAGCATAGCACAAGATCGTGTAGTTCGTTTGCTAGAGCTTTTCCAAATGTCAAGTATCATTTCCTTAGACCATGAGATTGTGCAACTCCCGGATACCATATGAGTGCTTTGGGTGTGCCAAACGTCACAACGTAACTGGGTGGCTATAAAGGTGCACTACGGGTATCTCCGAAAGTGTCTGTTGGGTTGGCACGAACCGAGACTGGGATTTGTCACTCCGTATGACGGAGAGGTATCTCTGGGCCCACTTGGTAATGCATCATCATAATGAGCTCAATGTGACCAAGTGTTTGGTCACGGGATCATGCATTACGGTACGAGTAAAGTGACTTGCCGGTAACGAGATTGAACAAGGTATTGGGATACCGACGATCGAATCTCGGGCAAGTAACGTACCGATTGACAAAAGGAATTGTATACGGGATTGATTGAATCCTCGACATCGTGGTTCATCCGATGAGATCATCGTGGAACATGTGGGAGCCAACATGGGTATCCAGATCCCGTTGTTGGTTATTGACCGGAGAGTCGTCTCGGTCATGTCTGCATGTCTCCCGAACCCGTAGGATCTACACACTTAAGGTTCGGTGACGCTAGAGTTGTAGAGATATTAGTATGCGGTTAACCGAAAGTTGTTTGGAGTCCCGGATGAGATCCTGGATGTCACGAGGAGTTCCGGAATGGTCCGGAGGTAAAGATTTATATATGGGAAGTCCTATTTTGGCCACCGAAAAATGTTCGGGATTTTTCGGTATTGTACCAGGAAGGTTCTAGAAGGTTCCAAAGTGGGGCCCACCTGCATGGGGGGACCCACATGAACGTGGGTAGTGGGGGCAAGGCCCCACACCCCTGGTCAAGGCGCACCAAGATCCCACCTTAGAAGGAATAAGATCATATCCCGAAGGGATAAGATCAAGATCCCTAAAAAGGGGGGATAACACTCGGTGGGGAAGGGAAATGATGGGATTTCTTTCCCCCACCTTTGCCAACGCCCCAATGGACTTGGAGGGCAAGAAACCAGCCCCCTCCACCCCTATATACAGTGGGGAGGCGCATGGGAGCAGCAACCCAAGCCTTGGCGCCTCCCTCCCTCCCGTGACACCTCTTCCTCCCTGCTTGCGCTTGGCGAAGCCCTGCCGGGATCCCGCTACTTCCACCACCACGCCGTCGTGCTGCTGGATCTCCATCAACTTCTCCTCCCCCCTTGCTGGATCAAGAAGGAGGAGACGTCCCCGCTCCGTACGTGTGTTGAACGCGGAGGTGCCGTCCGTTCAGCGCTAGGATCATCGGTGATTTGGATCACGACGAGTACGACTCCATCAACCCCGTTCTCTTGAACGCTTCCGCGCGCGATCTACAAGGGTATGTAGATGCACTCCCCTCTCTCTCGTTGCTAGATGACTCCATAGATTGATCTTGGTGATACGTAGAAAATTTTAAATTTCTGCTACGATCCCCAACAGTGGCATCATGAGCTAGGTCTATGCGTAGTTTCTATGCACGAGTAGAACACAAACTTGTTGTGGGCTTAGATGTTGTCAATTTTCTTGCCACTACTAGTCTTATCTTGTTTCGGCGGCATCGTGGGACGAAGCGGCCCAGACCGCCCTTACACGTACGCTTACGTGAGACAGGTTCCACCGCCTGACATGCACTAGTTGCATAGGGTGGCTAGCGGGTGTCTGTCTCTCCCACTTTAGTCGAATCGGATTCGATGAAAAGGGTCCTTATGAAGGGTAAATAGAAGTTGGCATATCACGTTGTGGTTTTACGTAGGTAAGAAATGTTCTTGCTAGAAACCTATAGAAGCCACGTAAAAACATGCAACAACAATTAGAGGACGTCTAACTTGTTTTTGCAGCATATGCCTTGTGATGTGATATGGCCAAAAGGATGTGATGAATGAAATATATGTGATGTATGAGATTGATCATGTTCTTGTAACAGGAATCACGACTTGCATGTCGATGAGTATGACAACCGGCAGGAGCCATAGGAGTTGTCTTTATTTTTTGTATGACCTGCGTGTCATTGAATAACGCCATGAAATTACTTTACTTTATTGCTAAACACGTTAGCCATAGAAGTAGAAGTAATCGTTGGCGTGACAACTTCATGAAGACACGATGATGGAGATCATGATGATGGAGATCATGGTGTCATGCCGGTGACGAAGATGATCATGGCGCCCCGAAGATGGAGATCAAAGGAGCAATATGATACTGGCCATATCATGTCACTATTTGATTGCATGTGATGTTTATCATGTTTTACATCTTATTTGCTTAGAACGACGATAGCTTAAATAAGATGATCCCTCGCAATAATTTCAAGAAAGTGTTCCCCCTAACTGTGCACCGTTGCGAAGGTTCGTTGTTTTGAAGCACCACGTGAAGATCGGGTGTGATAGATTCTAACGTTCGAATACAACGGGTGTAAGCCAGATTTACACACGCAATACACTTAGGTTGACTTGACGAGCCTAGCATGTACAAACATGGCCTCGGAACACGGAAGACCGAAAGGTCGAGCATGAGTCGTATAGAAGATACGATCAACATGAAGATGTTCACCGATGTTGACTAGCCCGTCTCACGTGATGATCGGACACGGCCTAGTTGACTCGGATCATGTTTCACTTAGATGACTAGAGGGATGTCTATCTGAGTGGGAGTTCATTGAATAATTTGATTAGATGAACTTAATTATCATGAACTTAGTCTAAAATCTTTACAATATGTCTTGTAGATCAAATGGCCCACGCTAATGTTGCCCTCAACTTCAACGCGTTCCTAGAGAAAACCAAGCTGAAAGATGATGGCATCAACTATACGGACTGGGTCCGGAACCTGAGGATCATCCTCATAGCTGCCAAGAAAGATTATGTCCTAGAAGCACCGCTAGGTGACGCACCCATCCCAGAGAACCAAGACGTTATGAACGCTTGGCAGCAGCGTGCTGATGATTACTCCCTCGTTCAGTGCGGCATGCTTTACAGCTTAGAACCGGGGCTCCAAAAGCGTTTTGAGCAACACGGAGCATATGAGATGTTCGAAGAGCTGAAAATGGTTTTCCAAGCTCATGCCCGGGTCGAGAGATATGAAGTCTCCGACAAGTTCTTCAGTTGTAAGATGGAGGAAAATAGTTCTGTCTGTGAGCACATACTCAAAATGTCTGGGTTACACAACCGCTTGACTCAGCTGGGAGTTAATCTCCCGGATGACGCGATCATTGACAGAATCCTTCAGTCGCTTCCACCGAGCTACAAGAGCTTTGTGATGAACTTCAATATGCAGGGGATGGAAAAGACCATTCCTGAGGTATATTCAATGCTGAAATCAGCGGAGGTGGAGATCAAAAAGGAACATCAAGTGTTGATGGTGAATAAAACCACTAAGTTCAAGAAAGGCAAGGGTAAGAAGAACTTCAAGAAGGACGGCAAGGGAGTTGCCGCGCCCGGTAAGCCAGTTGCCGGGAAGAAGCCAAAGAATGGACCCAAGCCTGAGACTGAGTGCTTTTATTGCAAGGGAAGTGGTCACTAGAAGCGGAACTGCCCCAAGTACTTAGCGGACAAGAAGGCCGGCAACACCAAAGGTATATGTGATATACATGTTATTGATGTGTACCTTACCAGCACTCGTAGTAGCTCCTGGGTATTTGATACTGGTGCGGTTGCTCATATTTGTAACTCAAAGCAGGAGCTGTGGAATAAACGGAGACTAGCAAAGGACGAGGTGACGATGCGCGTCGGGAATGGTTCCAAGGTCGATGTCATCGCCGTCGGCACGCTACCTCTACATTTACCTACGGGATTAGTTTTAAACCTCAATAATTGTTATTTAGTGCCAGCTTTGAGCATGAACAGTGTATCAGGATCTCGTTTAATTCGAGATGGCTACTCATTTAAATCCGAGAATAATGGTTGTTCTATTTATATGAGAGATATGTTTTATGGTCATGCCCCGCTGCTTAATGGTTTATTCTTAATGAATCTCGAACGTAGTGTTACACATATTCATAGTGTGAATACCAAAAGATGTAAGGTTGATAATGATAGTCCCACATACGTGTGGCACTGCCGTCTTGGTCACATTGTGTAGCGACCAGACCTCAAATGGCCTGTGCTGCTGTGCACCAGTGTCATCCCTGGATCAGTAATGCTGACACGCACAGTACAAATGGAGGATTTATAACAGAGTAGCAATCACACACTTATTACATCGAATATCTCCGAAGAGATTAAGTATGAATAAAACGAGGCACTAACTTTCCCTTAACTCCAAAGCGCTTTACTCCTCGAAGGGGTGATACTCGAAGATATACTCAGTCTCCGACTTCGTGAACTGTCTCCTTGCGTTTAGAATTAGCATAACTCTTCTGCCTGGACTGGGCTACCTTGAGCCTATCGCGAATCAACTTTACTTTCTGTTCAGACTCCTTAACCAAATCTGGTCCAAACAACTGACGATCTCCAACTTCGTCCCATAACAACGGTGTCCTACACCTCCTTCCGTACAAAGCTTCGAAAGGGGCCATCTTGAAACTGGTTTGATAACTGTTGTTATATGAAAACTCCGCATATGGCAAATTGTCGTCCCAACTAGATCCATAATCTAGTGCACAAGCTCTCAACATGTCCTCCAAAATCTGGTTGACTCTCTCGGTCTGTCCATCTGTCTGTGGGTGAAATGCTGTGCTAAATTCCAGCCTGGTTCCCAACGTTTCATGTAACTGCTTCCAAAACTTCGAGGTAAATTGGGTTCCTCTGTCTGATACAATGGTCCTCGGAACTCCATGCAAACATACTATCCTGGTCATGTATATCTTTGCCAACTTAGCGCTGGTGTAAGTGGTCTTTACTGGAATGAAATGAGCCACTTTTGTCAAACGGTCGACTACAACCCATATCGAGTCATAGCCTGAACGAGTCCTGGGTAATCCTGTGATAAAATCCATGCCTATTTTATCCCACTTCCATTCGGGTATCGGCAATGGTTGTAGCAATCCTGCTGGCTTCTGATGCTCTGCCTTCACTCTCTGACATACATCACAAACTGCTACAAACTCCGCAATATCCTTCTTCATTCCGGTCCACCAGAAAGTATTCTTCAAATCCAAATACATCTTGGTATTCCCTGGGTGAATCGAGTATGGTGAATCGTGGGCTTCTTGCAAAATCAACTTCCTGATCTCCGGATCATTTGGCACATATACACGGTCCTCGAACCATAAGGTATCGTGCTCATCCTCACGAAATCCCTTGGCTTTTCCTTTGCTCATCTTCTCCTTTATCTCTTCAATCTCCTTGTCTGTCTTTTGAGCTTCTCTGATCTTTTCCATCAAGGTAGACTGAATCTCCAATGTCGCTAAATAGCCTCTAGGGACTATCTCCAAGCATAGCTCACGTAGGTCCTCGTCTAACTCCTGAGGTAACTCTCCTGTCATGAGGGTGTTGACCTGACTCTTGCGGCTCAACGCGTCTGCTACTACGTTAGCCTTTCCAGGGTGATAATGCAATCTCATATCATTGTCTTTGATGAGCTCCAACCATCTTCTCTGTCTGAGGTTTAACTCCTTCTGCGTGAAAATGTACTTCAAACTCTTGTGATCCGTGTACACTTCACAATGGTTTTCGATGAGAAAATGTCTCCATGTCTTCAATGCATGCACCACGGCTGCTAATTCCAAATCATGCGTTGCATAATTCTTCTCATGGGGTTTAAGTTGTCGTGAAGCATACGAAACAACTCGTCCTTCCTGCATAAGCACTGCTCCAAGTCCTCGACGAGAAGCGTCGCAATAAACTTCATAGTCCTTGCGTTGATCTGGCAGAATCAACACTGGTGATGTAACCAATCGTTTCTTCAACTCTTGGAAAACTAGCTTCACATTCCTAAGTCCAATTGAATTTGGTGTCCTTCTTCAATAGCTCAGTCATGGGCTTAGCAATCCTTGAGAAATTTTCGATAAATCTCCGGTAGTATCCTGCAAGTCCAAGAAAACTCCGGATTTCTCCAACTGTAGTGGGCGATTCCCAACTTGTCACTGTGTCAACCTTGGCAGGGTCTACTGCTATTCCTTCTCCAGAAATAACATGTCCAAGGAATCCAACTTCCTTCAACCAAAATTCACACTTGCTGAACTTGGCATATAACTGATGCTCTCTGAGCTTCTCAAGTACCAATCGTAAATGCTCCTCATGCTCTTCTTCATCCTTGGAAAAGATTAAAATATCATCAATGAACACCACGACGAACTTATCCAAAAACTCCATAAACACTTTGTTCATCAGGTTCATAAAATAGGCCGGTGCGTTAGTCAGTCCAAATGACATAACGGTATACTCATACAATCCATATCTGGTGGTAAATGTCGTCTTAGGTATATCCTGCTCTCAAATCTTTAACTGGTGGTACCCTGATCGTAGATCCATCTTGGAAAATACTTTAGCTCCTTGCAAGCGGTCAAACAAATCATTTATCATCGGCAGTGGGTACTTATTTTTTATGGTCACTTCATTCAATCCTCGGTAATCAACAACCATCCTTAGTGATCCATCTTTCTTCTCTACTAGAAGTACTGGTGATCCCCAAGGTGACGAACTTGGGCGAATATAGCCTTTATCCAGTAACTCCTTGATCTGCTTCTTAATTTCCTCCAAATCCTTTGCGGGCATCCTGTACGGTCTCTTAGATATTGGCCCTGTGCCTGGCAAAAGTTCAATCAAGAACTCAATGTCTCTATCTAGTGGCATGCCTGGCAACTCTTCTGGAAATACATCCGGATAGTCCTTCACCACTGGTACTTCCTCCTGTACAACTCCTGATAAGGAATTCACTTGAGTCTTCTTCGGCATATGCCTAGATACATACTTGATCCTTTTTCCTTCCGGGGTGGTAAGCAAAATAGTCTTGCTGGCACAATCAATGTTTCCTCCATACAACGATAGCCAATCCATTCCCAAAATCACATCCAAGCCTTGCGATTCAGAAACAATGAGGTCTGTGGGGAAAACATGCCTTCCAATGGCCAACGGTATCTGAAAACATCCTTGGGTGGCCATATACGCTCCTGGCGAGGTTACTAACATGGGGCTTTTGAGAACTTGGGTGGACATCTTAAACTTGTTTATGAATCCCCTTGATATGTATGAATGCGATGCACCAGTATCGAAAAGAACAGTTGCAGTAAATGACTTAACCAAAAACTTACCTATTACTGCATCAGGCTGAGCTTCAATCTCCTCTACGCTCACGTGGTTCACATGTCCTTTGTTGAACGGGTTCGGCTTCTTCCCAGAGCTTCCATTGCCATTTCCATTTTGGGCTTCGGGACAATCAGTTGCATAATGTCCCGTCTTCTGGCACTTGAAACAAGTAATGTGACTTAGATCTCTCTTGGTTGGGGTAGATGGGTTGGTGCGGTTCTGTCCGTTTCCTCCTTCATTCCCATTACCATTCTTGGAGCCATTATGGTTGTGCGAACTACCTCCTCCATGGGTATGTTGAAACTGTCCTCCCGGCTTCGGGGTAAATCGTGGCTTCTGCTGAGCTCCAGAATTATACTTCCCTTGTCCATACTTCCGCTTGCGGTTTTCAATCTGCTGTTGCTTCCCTTCAATCATGAGAGCTCTATCTACCAGCTCCTGGTAGTTGTTGAAGGTTGCTACCATCAACTGCATACTCAGCTCATCATTCAATCCTTCCAGAAATTTCTCCTGCTTGGCAGCATCCGTAGCAACGTCATCTGGTGCATAACGTGCTAACTTACTGAATTCCTCCACATACTGGCCTACGGTGCGTCCTCCTTGGCGTAGGTTGCGAAACTCACGCTTCTTCATAGCCATAGCTCCTGCTGAAACATGAGCTGTACGGAAAGCTTGCTGAAACTGGTCCCATGTGACAGTGTCAATAGGGTGCGTGGTTGTATAATTCTCCCACCATGATGCTGCGGGTCCATCAAGCTGATGTGCGGAAAAACGCACTCTTTCCGCATATGTGCATCCTGCAGTGGTCAACTCCCTTCCAACTTTGCGGAGCCAATCATCTGCAACAATCGGCTCGGTGCTACTGGAAAACACCGGCGGGTTTAGCTTAAGAAACGGGCTAAGTGGTCAACAGGTGGTGGTGGCGGTGGGTTGTTGTTGTTGTTGTTGCCTTGGTTCTGAACTAACACTTGCATCAGGGCATTCTGTTGCTGAATCAACTGGGTGATCTCTGGCGGGAACACAAATCCGGTGTTGCGTCTCGGAGGCATCTGATAGGTTTTTGAAAAGATGAGATTTAAGAATAGAATGAGGTCTAGAGAGAAAACACTACCCATATGCTCATGAGACAAATTCAATCTATATCACTCAATCAATCCAAACAAGGCAAAACAATCGATCTATCTAGCGTTACAAAAGTGCTTGAACTATAGTACTAAATGGGGGAAAACTACTACTGATATGGTAGTCTACTAAAAATTCTGATCCGTTGAAGACTCCATGATGTCTGCTCCAGCTTCATCAATCCATTCCTCTTCACTTGGTTCTGAGTCGGTGTCGTCGATGATGATGTAGTTATCCGGACAAGTGCATTCGTCGACTTCTGCTTTTGGCATTGGATTTCCCACGGATGCTCCAATCTTATTCTCCAGGTCGTCAATCTTCCCGACTAGTGCGTTGATTTCCTCCAAATAATCTTCGCGTATAGTCTTGAGTTCTTCTTGGAGTTCCTTGATCTTCGTGAATGCCTTCTTCAGTTCTTCCTTGTCCGTGCACATCTGATTCTCCTGGCGTCGAATATGTTGGTTCTGCTCCTGGATGAAAGCTGCAATTGATCCATCCTTCTTGGTCTTGATCATTTCCCATTGCGCGTCTCGACGTCCACAAATTTGATAAATTGTATCCTTAAGCTCCTGGTGATAGACTTCTCCAATGCGTCCCATGGCTATATGTGCGGCCATGCTCTTCCCTAAACTCCAAGTTGGTGCTTCGAAAACCAATCGTATGGGTTCCGTAATTGGCGCAAACGTTCTTCCTGGAATGATAACTTGAATCTTCCAGCTCTCCTCTTCAGGTAATGTAGCGTTGTATGTTCCGGTGACGCTTGGTATTCCTATGTTCAAGTACTTGGTGACTTCCTTCAAATGTCGTCCAAACGGCGTGTCTTCATCTGGTTGCATGAACTTGCTCCTTGCATTCGCCATTCCTAAAAGAGTAGAAAGTGGAGAGGGGTCAGAAATGAGAAGAGAGAAGTTTTTCTAGGGCTTAAGCTTAGTGGTCGTGTCCTACAGTCAACTTGGCTCTGATACCAACTTTGTAGCGACCAGACCTCAAATGGCCTGTGCTGCTGTGCACCAGTGTCATCCCTGGATCAGTAATGCTGACACGCACAGTACAAATGGAGAATTTATAACAGAGTAGCAATCACACACTTATTACATCGAATATCTCCGAAGAGATTAAGTATGAATAACATGGCTTAAGGCCATCTAATAACGATAACAGCGGAAGACTTGGAAGATAAGTGAGTCCATCAACTCCAGCGGCATCACTGAGTATAAGACCACGACCTAAGGCACCTTACTCGTCGTCTGAAAAGTCTGCAACATGAAACGTTGCAGCCCGAAAACGGGTCAGCACATAGAATATGCTGGCAAAGTAACACATAGAGAGCAATGAACAATAATAATGCTATACTATATGCATATGTGGCTGGTGGACAGGCTCTATGGTTACAGTTTTGCGAAAAGCCAATTTTATCCTACTGCAAAGGAATAAATTTTATTTAACTATCATGGTGGTTGAAACATTGAGAAGGTACCTCCAACTCAATCCCAATTAAGTGTCATCATTAACCCAACAAAATTAATTAGAAGTATCACGGTGATGAGATTCAAATGATAATCCAGATACTAGATACTCAAGTTGTCCATAACCGGGGACACGGCTAATCATGATCAGTTTGTACATTCTGCAGAGGTTTGTGCACTTTTCCCCACAAGACTCGATCGCCTCCGCTTGATTCTCGCACTGCATGATGTTTGAGAAACGGATGACCGAGACACAGTCTTTCAGAAACAGTCACTCTCTACTCTGGATGGACCGGTACACCTACTTTCCCCTACATCTGCTAGTCCACCTCTTCAAGAGATCCTGTAACCTACTCAACTATGCTAGAGCCCATAATAGCTTGCGGCTGCACACGGAAGTTTCTAGCATGAATAATCTTATGATCCCTTTGAGCCTGGGTGGCGGTCCTTATACATACAGACAACACTGGGTCCTCCAGGTGCCTCAATCCACCCAGATGTGAGTTTTAGTTGCCACCTTAAGTTGAACCATTAATAAACATCTCACATCTGTCATGGATATCTCTCAAACCCAATCCACGTCTACGAGCATAGCATGGCAATAATAAAAGCAACGTAGAAGTAACTCCCAAGGGTTTGATAAGAAAACAGGTAATAGGTACTACCTCAACTACTTCCCAATACCCACAGTTTAATTAGATCCTAATCATGCAATGTTTGAGGGAATAGATCTAATGCAATAAAAACTGGGTATGAACGGGGTATGATTAAAGTGTTACTTGCCTTGTTGATGATCCGCAAAACCTAACGAGTCGAAGTAACAAGCGGCACACTCCGGGTACTCTATCACAAACAAACAAGCATACAATCAGTACTCATCTAATGCACAGGTAAAACTCGAATGAAAGATCCAACCAGAAAGTTCAACTTAAGAACTCCGGTTTGCAAAAAGAATCAACTCGAAAGAAGCAACGAAAGTCAAACGACGAAAGAAAGAAACTTCGTTTTCTAATCTGGATCTAGGTCACATTTTACTGTAGCAAAAACTTGTTTGAGTAGATTAATCAGAAAGAGAATTTCGAGACGAAACTCTAGGCGCTTGAATCGCCTGATTCCGATAAACGAGCGAAAAGTTAAACAGATTCGAAAATGCGGGGCTCGGGGGGGGGGGGCTCCGGCGGCGAGGGGCTTCGGGCTCGGGCGCTCCCGGCGGCGGGTGACGAGGCAACGGCGGGCGGCGGCGGCGGCGGGCTCCTCCGGCGGCGGTGACGAGGAAAACGGAGGGGGGGTATTTATGAGGGGGGAGGGGTGCTCCGGCTTGGGGGAGGGGCAAACCCGAGGCGGCGGCGGCGTCGTGGCGATGGCGGACTCCGGTGGCGACGCGTCGCGTGCTGGAAGAGGAGAGGCGACGGGGTGGGCCGTCGGCTGGGCTCGGCCCAGTCGGCGCGGCGCGTTTGTTTTTTTGTTTTTTTTAAAGGTTCCGCGGAAAAGATTGCGTAGAAAAATAAATAAAAATCAGAAAAATATGAAATAAATTTTCCCCGTCTAGTTAGAAAATCTAGAATAGGGTGAACATTTTTAAAATCAAAAATAAATAATTGAAAACTTGCATATTTTTAAATGCAATAAAAATTGCAAATAAAATCCAGTTAAATTCCAAATAATGATTTTAACATTTTTCCTCCAGTATTTCAATGTTTTGGAGAATTCATATTTTCTCCTCTCGTTTATTTAAAATGAAATATTTTTCCGGAGAGAAAAATAATTAAAAATCCCAATCCTCGTTTGAAAAATCAAATAAGAAAATTCGAGAAAATCCCCAACTCTCTCCGAGGGTCCTTGAGTTGCTTAGGATTTATCGAGGATTTGTCAAAAATGCAACAAAACATGATATGCAAATGATGATCTATGTATAACATTCCAAATTGAAAATTTGGGATGTTACACATTGGTGTCAAACACATGAAGAAGCTCCATGCAGATGGACTTTTGGAGTCTCTTGATTACGAATCATTTGACACACGCGAACCATGCCTCATGGGTAAGATGACCAAGACTCCATTCTCCGGAACAATGGAGCGAGCAACCAACTTATTGGAAATCATACATACTGATGTGTGCAGTCCAATGAGTGTTGAGGCTCGCGGTGGCTATCGTTATGTTCTCACTCTCACTGATGACTTGAGTAGATATGGGTATGTCTACGTAATGAAACACAAGTCTGAGACCTTTGAAAAGTTCAAGGAATTTCAGAGTGAGGTTGAGAATCAACGTGACAGGAAAATAAAGTTCTTACGATCAGATCGTGGAGGGGAATATTTGAGTCACGAATTTGGCACACACTTAAGGAAATGTGGAATAGTTTCACAACTCACACCGCCTGGAACACCTCAGCGAAATGGTGTGTCCGAACGTCGTAATCGCACTCTATTGGATATGGTGCGATCTATGATGTCTCTTACCGATCTACCGCTCTCATTTTGGGGCTATGCTTTCGAGACTGCCACATTCACTTTAAATAGGGCTCCGTCGAAATCCGTTGAGACGACACCGTATGAATTATGGTTTGGGAAGAAACCTAAGTTGTCATTTCTAAAAGTTTGGGGATGCAATGCTTATGTCAAGAAACTTCAACCTGAAAAGCTCGAACCCAAGTCGGAAAAATGCGTCTTCATAGGATACCCTAAGGAAACCATTGGGTATACCTTCTACCTCAGATCCGAAGGCAAGATCTTTGTTGCCAAGAACGGGTCCTTTCTGGAGAAAGAGCTCGAAAGAAGTAAGTGGGAGGAAAGTGGAACTTGATGAAGTACTACCTCTTGAACCGGAAAGTAGCGCAGCTCAGGAAGATGTTCCTATGGTGCCTGCACTGACTAGAGAGGAAGCTAATGATGATGATCAAGGTACTTCGGATCAAGTTACTACTAAACTTCGTAGGTCCATGAGGACACGTTCCACACCAGAGTGGTATGGCAACCCTGTCCTGGAAATCATGTTGTTAGACAACGGTGAACCTTCGAACTATGAAGAAGCAATGGCGGGCCCAGATTCCAACAAATGGCTTGAAGTCATGCAATCCGAGATAGGATGCATGTATGAAAACAAAGTGTGGACTTTGACAGACTTGCACAATGATCGGTGAGCGATAGAAAACAAATGGATCTTTAAGAAGAAGACGGACGTGGATGGTAATGTTACCATCTATAAAGCTCGACTTGTCGCTAAGGGTTATCGACAAGTTCAAGGGGTTGACTACGATGAGACTTTCTCACCTGTAGCGAAGCTGAAGTCCGTTCGAATCATGTTAGCAATTGCCGCATACTATGATTATGAGATATGGCAAATGGACGACAAAACGGCATTCCTTAACGGCTTTCTTAAGGAAGAATTGTATATGATGCAGCCGGAAGGTTTTGTCGATCCTAAGAATACTAACAAGGTATGCAAGCTCCAGCGCTCCATCTATGGGCTGGTGCAAGCATCTCGGAGTTGGAACATTCAATTTGATGAGATGATCAAAGCGTTTGGGTTTACACAGACTTATGGAGAAGCCTGTGTTTACAAGAAAGTGAGTGGGAGCTCTGTAGCATTTCTCATATTATATGTGGATGACATACTGTTGATGGGAAATGATATAGAATTCTTGGGAAGCATAAAGGCCTACTTGAACAAGTGTTTTTCAATGAAGGACCTTGGAGAAGCTGCTTATATATTAGGCATCAAGATCTATAGAGATAGATCAAGACGCCTCATTGGTCTTTCACAAAGTACGAACCTTGACAAGATATTGAAGAAGTTCAATATGGATAAGTCCAAGAAGGGGTTCTTGCCTGTATTGCAAGGTGTGCAATTGAGCACGGCTCAATGCCCGACCACGGCACAAGATAGAGAAAAGATGAGTGTCGTCCCCTATGCCTCGGCCATAGGGTCTATTATGTATGCCATGATGTGTACCAGACCTGATGTAAACCTTGCCGTAAGTTTGGTAGGAAGGTACCAAAGTAATCCTGGCATGGAACACTGGACAGCGGTCAAGAATATCCTGAAGTACCTGAAGAGGACTAAGGATATGTTTCTTGTTTATGGAGGTGATGAAGAGCTCGTCGTAAAGGGTTACGTCGATGCTAGTTTCGACACAGATCTGGATGACTCTAAGTCACAAACCGGATACGTGTATATTTTGAATGGTGGGGCAGTAAGCTGGTGCAGTTGCAAGCAAAGCGTTGTGGCGGGATCTACATGTGAAGCGGAATACATGGCGGCCTCAGAGGCAGCACAAGAAGCAATCTGGGTGAAGGAGTTCATTACCGACCTAGGAGTTATTCCCAATGCGTCGGGCCCGATGACTCTCTTCTGTGACAACACTGGAGCTATTGCCCTTGCCAAGGAGCCCAGGTTTCACAGGAAGACCAGGCATATCAAGCGTCGCTCCATTCGTGAAAATGTTCAAAATGGAGACATAGATATTTGTAAATTACATACGGACCTAAATGTAGCAGATCCGTTGACTAAACCTCTCCCTAGAGCAAAACATGATCAACACCAGAACTCTATGGGTGTTCGATTCATCACAATGTAACTAGATTATTGACTCTAGTGCAAGTGGGAGACTGTTGGAAATATGCCCTAGAGGCAATAATAAAATGGTTATTATTATATTTCCTTGTTCATGATAATTGTCTATTGTTCATGCTATAATTGTGTTATCCGGAAATCGTAATACATGTGTGAATACATAGACCACAACATGTCCCTAGTGAGCCTCTAGTTGACTAGCTCGTTGATCAACAGATAGTCATGGTTTCCTGACTATGGACATTGGATGTCATTGATAACGGGATCACATCATTAGGAGAATGATGTGATGGACAAGACCCAATCCTAAGCATAGCACAAGATCGTGTAGTTCGTTTGCTAGAGCTTTTCCAAATGTCAAGTATCATTTCCTTAGACCATGAGATTGTGCAACTCCCGGATACCATAGGAGTGCTTTGGGTGTGCCAAACGTCACAACGTAATTGGGTGGCTATAAGGGTGCACTACGGGTATCTCCGAAAGTGTCTGTTGGGTTGGCACGAATCGAGACTGGGATTTGTCACTCCGTATGACGGAGATGTATCTCTGGGCCCACTCGGTAATGCATCATCATAATGAGCTCAATGTGACCAAGTGTTTGGTCACGGGATCATGCATTACGGTACGAGTAAAGTGACTTGCCGGTAACGAGATTGAACAAGGTATTGGGATACCGACGATCGAATCTCGGGCAAGTAACGTACCGATTGACAAAGGGAATTGTATACGGGATTGATTGAATCCTCGACATCGTGGTTCATCCGATGAGATCATCGTGGAACATGTGGGAGCCAACATGGGTATCCAGATCCCGCTGTTGGTTATTGACCGGAGAGTCGTCTCGGTCATGTCTGCATGTCTCCCGAACCCGTAGGGTCTACACACTTAAGGTTCGGTGACGCTAGAGTTGTAGAGATATTAGTATGCGGTTAACCAAAAGTTGTTCGGAGTCCCGGATGAGATCCCGGACGTCACGAGGAGTTCTGGAATGGTCCGGAGGTAAAGATTTATATATGGGAAGTCCTATTTTGGCCACCGGAAAATGTTCGGGATTTTTCGGTATTGTACCGGGAAGGTTCTAGAAGGTTCCAAAGTGGGGCCCACCTGCATGGGGGGACCCACATGAACGTGGGTAGTGGGGGCAAGGCCCCACACCCCTGGTCAAGGCGCACCAAGATCCCACCTTAGAAGGAATAAGATCATATCCCGAAGGGATAAGATCAAGATCCCTAAAAAGGGGGGATAACAATCGGTGGGGAAGGGAAATGATGGGATTTCTTTCCCCCACCTTTGCCAACGCCCCAATGGACTTGGATGGCAAGAAACCAGCCCCCTCCACCCCTATATACAGTGGGGAGGCGCATGGGAGCAGCACCCCAAGCCTTGGCGCCTCCCTCCCTCCCGTGACACCTCTTCCTCCCTGCTTGCGCTTGGCGAAGCCCTGCCGGGATCCCGCTACTTCCACCACCACGCCGTTGTGCTGCTGGATCTCCATCAACTTCTCCTCCCCCCCTTGCTGGATCAAGAAGGAGGAGACGTCCCCGCTCCGTACGTGTGTTGAACGCGGAGGTGCCGTCCGTTCGGCGCTAGGATCATCGGTGATTTGGATCACGACGAGTACGACTCCATCAACCCCGTTCTCTTGAACGATTCCGCGCGCGATCTACAAGGGTATGTAGATGCACTCCCCTCTCTCTCGTTGCTAGATGACTCCATAGATTGATCTTGGTGATACGTAGAAAATTTTAAATTTCTGCTACGATCCCCTACAATATTGTGGTGAAATCAAGGAAGAAGGAGACATTGATTGATGACTTGAAGGAGACCTTTGATAACCTGCGGGTTTATAAAATGATGCTTAATCCGGCCAAGTGCGTTTTTGGTGTACCGGCAGGCAAGCTCTTGGGCTTTTTGGTGTCTAACAGGGGCATTGAAGCTAATCCAGAAAAGATCAAAGCCATTACTTTAGTGTATCAATGATGTTCAACGCCTGGCAGGCCGGATTGCCGCGTTGAGCCGGTTTATCAGCCGCCTTGGCGAGAAGGCCATCCCTTTGTATCAGATGCTGAAGAAAACGGATAAATTCGTCTGGAGTAATGCCGCTAATGAAGCATTTGAGGATTTAAAGCGGCAGCTGGCTAATCCGCCGGTTCTCACTGCTTCGGTTGACAAAGAGCCATTGTTGCTATATGTGGCAGCTAATGCCCGAGCTCTTAGCGTGGCTATTGTGGTGGAGCGCAAGGAGGCCGGAAAGGAATATCCGGTTCAATGGCCGGTTTACTATATCAATGAGGTACTTATTGAGTCCAAGCAGAGGTACCCGCATTGGCAGAAGTTGGTGTATGGAGTTTTCATGGCAAGCCGGAAGCTTAAGCAATATTTCCAAGGTCATCCCATCACGATGGTCAGCTCTGCTCCTTTGGGGGATATAATCCAGAACAGGGAAGCAACTGGCCGGATTGCTAAGTGGGCCATCGAGCTCGGGCCTCACGGGTTGAAATACATACTCCGAACGGCGATCAAATCTCAGGCACTTGTGGATTTCATCAATGATTGGACAGAGCTACAAGCGCCAGAAGAGAAGCCAGATCATACTTATTGCACTATTCATTTTGATGGGTCCAGGCAATTGGAGGGCTCGGGGGCTGGAGTTGTATTAACTTCCCCACGAGGTGATAAGTTTTGTTATGTTCTCCGTTTAATGTTCCCTTGCACTAACAATGCAGCTGAATATGAGGCCTTACTCCATGGTCTTCGGATGGCTAAGGAGATGAACCTAAGCCGAGTTAAGTGCTTCGGTGACTCGGACCTAGTGGCTCAACAAGTGTCCGGCACTTGGGATTCCAAGGACCCACTCATGGCGGCATATCGTCTTGAGGTGGATATTGTTGCAGGTCACTTCAAAGGTTATCAGGTGGATCATGTGGACCGGCGGAAGAACGAAGCGGCGGACGCTTTAAGCCATTTGGGTTCCCAACGTAAACCGGTTCCACCTAATGTCTTCTTGGATGTGTTGCGTAATCCGTCCGTCAAGCTCCCTGGTGAAGAGGATTTGGCTATTCCTGATCTGGAAGCCCAGTTGGTGGCGGCTCTTCATGTTATTCCAGATTGGAGGGTTCCATATTTGGCGTATATGAACCGGGGCGAGTTACCAGAGGATGAAAGTTTGGCCAGGCAGATAATCCGGCGGTCCAAGTCCATGACTATTATCAATGGAGAGTTACATCATTGCAGTGTGACAGGGGCATTTCAACGTCGTGTGTCTCCTGAAGAAGTCCGTGAAATTTTGCGTGAGATCCACGAAGGAGATTGTGGTCACCACGCCAGTTCAAATTCTTTGGTGGCCAAGGCGTTTCGTCACAGTTTTTATTGGTTAACAGCTCATGCTGATGCCGAGGACTTGGGCAAAAGGTGCGATGGATGTCAAAAATTCTCACGACGTGCTCATGTACCGGCTCAAGAATTGAGGATGATTCCAATCACTTGGCCATTTGCAATTGGGGGTTGGATATGGTTGGGCCCTTCAAGAGATCCTAGGACAAGAAGACCCACCTTTTGGTGGCGGTTGATAAGTTCATGAAGTCGGTGGAGGCAGAGCCAGTCAGTAAGTGTCATGCAGCTACGACGGTTCAATTCATCAAAAAGGTGATCTTCCGGTTTGGCTTTCCACACAGCATTATAACAGACAATGGTACCAATCTGTCAAAGGGTGTCATGAAGGAGTTCTGTCAACGTGAGCACATCCGGCTTGATGTATCATCAGTGGCTCACCCCCAGTCCAATGGTCAAGCGGCGAGGGCCAATCAAGAGATCTTGAGAGGCATCAAACCCCGACTTATGGTTCCTTTGCAACGGACGCCGGTTTGTTGGGTTGAGGAGTTACCTTCTGTGTTATGGAGCATCAATACCACACCCAATAGATCAACAGGGTACACACCGTTCTTCATGGTTAATGGAGCGGAAGCGGTTCTTCCTAGTGACATCCGTCATGACTCA
The DNA here is from genome assembly GCF_018294505.1 of Triticum aestivum. Taxonomy (NCBI): domain Eukaryota; kingdom Viridiplantae; phylum Streptophyta; class Magnoliopsida; order Poales; family Poaceae; genus Triticum; species Triticum aestivum. Next base: position 550,850,595 of record NC_057802.1, read on the forward strand.
CGTCATGTAGCGGCATATGTTGAAGCTGACAACGAGAAGGCACGGCAGGAAGCTCTTGACTTGTTAGATGAGGAGCGTGACATGGCAGCAGCCTGTTCTGCGATTTATCAGCAAGATCTGCGTCGTTATCATAGCCGCTGGGTTAGAACTAGAACCTTTCAAGAAGGCGATTTGGTGCTTCGACTCATCTAGGATCAGAGGGATATGCACAAGCTATCCCCCCTTGGGAAGGACCCTTTGTGGTCAGCAAGAATCTGCACAATGGTTCATACTACGTAATCGATGTTCGAGAGCGCAAAGACTCACGTAAATCGGAGGAGGAGACCAACCGGCCGTGGAATATTGCTCATCTTCGGCCCTACTATACTTGAACCATAGGCTATGCTTATGTACATATTATGACAATGTATATATTATGATCAATATAATAAACCGGAACCTCAGCTAAAGCGGGGTATCTGTCTTTTTTTCTTACATCATGTGTGGTTACATGGAGCTTCTGTTTATAAAGCGGCGTCCGGTTTACCCCTTGATTCAGCTTCTCAAAGCTTTATATTACATCACTTGGGGGCTTGGTCGTATCCGAACCATTGCTACACCTCTTGATCGGCGCAATGCCACAGCATCACTTCGGGGCTTGGTCATATCTGAACCATAGTCACACCTCTTGATCGGCTCAAAGCCAAATCAATCCGGGGCCAAAGAGAGTGATAGAAAACAACAACTCAAACATGGGCACCCACTGAGCACAGCTCAAAATGTTACTTGGGGATTCTTTGCTGTCGAAATGAACAAAGAATCTACACTTGTAATAGGCTATCAAGCCATGGCTTGGAAGCCTGGTGTATACACCTAAAACCCCGGGTTAACCTGCCTATTTAAATAAGTCACTCTAAAATAAAGACCCTGAACTTGTCAAGTTAAAACGATGATTGGTTAAGGATTGAGGACCATCTTAAAAGGCTTTGTGAAATGGTTTAACTCAATGGCCTGGCAGCCCATGAAAAGCCTCGAATTTGGGGCCTGGCAGCCCGTGAAAAGCCTCGACTACAAGGGTTTTTGTTTGCTTTTTGCTATGTTTTTTCTCTTTTGACAAGATTTGTGATGTTTTTAAACCAGCGTTCATCAACCCGGTTAGGCTGTCAACTCCAAGTTGTCAGTACATGATCAAATTATAATCTGGAGACTATCAGCCCGGTCTGGTTTTGACTAAAAGTCACGAGTATTGAATAAACCGGTGTTTATCACAACCCGGAACGGTTTTATTGTAAACCGACATCATATAACAGGAGTTACTGATGCTCCGGATTAGGGTTGTTAGCCTCATTACAATAGTTGGTCAGCCAACATTATGACCTAAGGTCACAGGACACTATCTACTTCTTGTGTGCAGGAATAAGCTTGAGTAAATCGCTATGAGTTATGAGCATAATATGTCTTCAAGCATGGCGGACCAACAAATGTCAGGCACACATAAATATGCACGAAGGCATATCAGATCAAGTGTTTTAACTAGCCTATTACAAGGCATTTCAGTGCCCAAAAGGATAATTGTTGCACAATAAGTATTGCAGCATGTAGAAGACTAAACTGGCCTCCGGATTAGGATTCGTCACCAGCTTGGCCTGACGGCTGTGGATCATCTTGCACCGGTTCAACTCCCTCCTCTCTACCCAGTGGATGGAAGTCAACAGTTGCCCAGTCGATCCCAGTTAGGGCATGGAATACAGCTTCATTGCTTATAAGCGTGGACGGTTCAATGTCACGGGCATAAGTGTGCTTACGGATTGGTGGGATAAGATTTTGCGCTTCCGGAATTGGTGCAGCAACCCGTCTGTTCTTGTCATCATAACTCGCCTGATAGTACGAGAGATCCGCCTCTTCAGCCAGTTGACAAGCCATTGGACGTACTTCCCGGTTTATGACTCAGAGATCATCATTGCCGAATTCTGATCCATCTTCTTTCAAGCTGGGATAGCCTTTGGCCGCTTCCACGGGATCCAAGTCAGGTACCCATGCTTTTGCCTGGGTTAGGGCGGTCAGAGCGCCTGCTCTTGCAGCAGACTTTTTAAGTTCTTCTACCCGGGCAGGAAGCATAGATAACCTTTCTTAGGTTTCCTTGATTAAAGTGGGGGGAGGTTTATTGTGTGAAGCGGTGTAGATGATCCGCTGCGCACTGGTATACAACTGCTCTATCAGAGTATAGGCAGCCTTCAGCTTCTTTTGAACATCAAAGCCCAGATGGCTAATGCGACTTCCTGCATCATTGTAAACATCAGTAAACCGGCAACACATGGGAAAATATGTTGAAAGCATAAGGAAAATATGTTTACCGAACACAGCAGCAGTCATGGCATGAATCTGCCGCTTTACACCAGTCAGTTCATCTACCACCGGTTTAAGAGCTGCTTCTGCGTCTTCGGCCCTTTTTCGCAAAGCGGATTTTCTGTCTCCCAATCCGCCCGCTCCATGTTGAAGCTCTCTTTCAGTTTATCCATAGCGTCTAAAACGCTAGTCAGCTCTTCCTTGGCTTTGGAGGTTTCGGCTTGCTGAGACTTGATGTTCTCTTGCAGATCAGCGGTTTGAGCTTCCTTCTTGCTCAGCTCAGCCTATAAAAAGACAGATATATAATGAGTTGACAGTACATGTTTGAAGTACCAAGCACATAACAAGTTCTGCCCTTGATACTTGGGGGCTAATGCATATTTGCTCCTTATCAGAAATTTCTACAAGTCCCAAGGACAATACAAGTATTAGTCTTGGCACTTGGGGGCTAATGTGTGTTTGCTCATAACTGCTGATATGGAATTCTTCTACAGTCCCGGTTCATCTTTATAAAAGTTAAACCGTCACTTGGGGGCTACACCAGTGAAAAAAAATGCAGTGTTAAAAATATAAAGATTGTTACTAAGTCCCGGTTTAGATGGGTATCATAAACCGTCACTTGGGGGCTACTGGAGTTGATATTTGAAAATGGACATAAGAGACATAGTTGTATGGTTACCTCATATCGCTCTTTCATCAGATTTACTAAACCGGCTTCATGATCACGACTGGTGTACAGACGATTCAAGAAGCCAGAGTGAATGTCTTGGGCGCTGAGATGAGTGTAGCTGGACAAATCGGTGCTCCATTTGCCCTTGCCCATAGCAGAAAGCTCGTCCTTGGCGCTATGTTTGGACAAAGCGACTGGGTTGCCAGGAGCGGTGTGGCCCACGCCGGTAACTACAACCTCATCCTCTTTATCTTCAGCAGCTTCCACGGGAGTTGGCGGATTGTCAGTGTCCTTAGCTGGGCTAGCCGGTTTATCATCAGGTCGGGCCGGGCTGGACAGATTTTCAGCATGGCTTGTGGTGTCAATTTCTACTTGTTCAGTAAACAAGTACTAGTCTTGAAGCGGCGTATCATTGAGCATGGCATTAGCATCGGTCTCTTCAGGATCTGGAGTCTTTTCCGGTTCAACAGCCACGTTATCATCAGCCAGTTTATTCAACCGAGCCTTCTTGCTGGGTCTGGGCTTGGCGCTGAGAAACATAAATATGAGGATCAGTACAGTCTATAAAAATAACACATCAGGGATAAAAACAAGTGTATAGCTCACCCAAGAACTGTTTTGAGGGGTGGAAGCTTTGTGGCTGATGACTCGCCAGAAGATGAGTGGGAAGTACCCTGATAATTTGAATCAGATGGGTTAAGAGGCTGGCGGAAACAACCCGCTTTGGGGCATGATGTGTCAAGGGTATAAGAGACCTCTGATCGGCGTTTCCGAACCGGAGTATTCGGTAAACCGGCGGAGGTAACTACCTGGCCACTGTGCCGGGTTGTGCAGCGAGCCTCATGCTCCTGCGTCTTCAAAAGAAAGTTTGGGTCCAAGTAAGCAAGGGGGTGAGAAAATTTTACTTTCCGGTTTGCTCGACGGATTTTTGATGTTGGCAGAGGATCTGAATCAGAGGAAAGATTGATTACCTCTACATCATCAGCGTGACTGCCTTCAGCGTCGTCCTGAAAATAATCATTGTCAATGAGGTGTACGAAAAATTAACCAAGAGAGTCAAGTTCTACCTCTGATTCCGGGTTACCCACATCGTCATCAGCATTTGGCTCGGAGGATGCAGTGGTCCTTTTCTTCGCAGGTTTTTTAACAACCTTGGTCTTTGGGCGAACTGGCTTGGCCGGTTTGTCTTGCGGTTTTGCTGGTTTGTCTTGTGGCTTTTTACTCCATAACGGATCATCACCCTGTCAAAATCAGACAAACTCTCAGGAAATATGTTGAAAAGAGGTAACTTACAGTAAGGAAGTTAGATAATTCTTACAGATGGCGGTTTGTTAAAGGTACAAAAAGGACTTAGTCCGGTTTGGCTGCAGACGGCCTCCGGTTCATTCAACATTTTCTTGACAGCCTCAGTAATTTCAGCTTCTGTCAGTTGAATATTAATGTGCCATTGAGGGTAGGTCAAACTCCCTGTATATGCACACATCAAGCCGGGGCGCCGGCTTAAGGGTAGGATGCTCCAGCCGATCGAGCAACGAGCAAAATCAACACCTGTTAAACCGTTAGCCATAAAGGCTCTAAGCTTTGACAGCTGTGGGGCATAGTTGGCCCTTTCCTTTGCTGTTAACCTCTGAGGAAAAGGATGGGTATTGCTGAGGCGTTCAGGGCGGTAACCCGGCAGGGGGTTTTCATCAGTTGGAGATGTATCCTTACAATAAAACCAGGTCTGGTTCCATTCTTTGGGGTGACTGTGGTGCTTGGGATGAGGGAAAGTGACTTCCTTCCTTTTCTGAACCGCCATTCCGCCCAATTCAGTATTGGGTCCATCTCTGAACTCTGTGCGACGGTTTAAGTGAAAGAAATCCCTAAACAGTTCAACTGTAGGTTCCTCTTGCAGATAAGCCTCACAGAAGACTTGGAAGTGGCAGATGTTGGTCATAGAATTTAGACCGATGTCTTGAGGGCGGAGTTGAAAATTAGCCAGTACATCTCGGAAGAATTTTGAACCGGGAGGGCTAAAGCCTCGGCCTAGATGGTCAACAAAAACGACTACCTCTCCGTCCTTGGGTGTAGGAGGATTTTCCGGGCCAGGGGCCCTCCAGTGGATGACATCTTTCTTGGCCAAAGCGCCCGTTATGACGCATCTGTTTAACTGATCTTCCGTGACCCGGGAAGGAACCCAGTTGCATTCATAGACTTGCTTGGCCATTGAAGTAAGAAGCTGAAACATGATTATTGTCGGTTTAAGATACACAGTGAACAACTATAAAAGCAGTACAAGGACGTAAGCATATTGTTAAACCGGGGTTTGTTATCGGTAAACCAGAGTTTGACAATAGAGACAGTAATGACGAATGCATTGGCGGTTCAACAGGGGACTAATGGTATCTACTGGGTCATCATTTTTCTACGAGGTTAAACCGCCTAATCTGGTATTGAAGATATATGTCTAAAGGTGCGTAAGTGAAAGAAAAACAAGTTTCATGACGAGACATGGTTATTTCAGATCTACCGTGCATTGGAAAATCAAAATATATTCTGACCTAGTTCAAGCGTTTGAAGAGTTCAGCAAGTTCAGATGAGTTTTAAGCCCTAACAAAGAAAAAAGGAGTTTAAACTATAAGGGCGCTGGAGAAATCAGATCTAACTAGCCATTGGTATTACTGAAGAGGAACAAGGAAGATAGTTTCAAGAACTTTGAAGAGCTATGAAGAACACCGAACCCTAATGGTAGATCTGGAGTGAGGAAAGAAGGAACTTACTGGTACTGAGGAAGCAGCGGAGGATCGCCGCGTTTCTTTGGTACGGTCAGGTTGATGCAGCGGCCGTCGTTGAGGCAGAGGCGAAGGATGACGGCGGCAGCAGAGCTTGAGGGTCGATCGGCACGAGGAAGAAGATGACGCGAAGAGGCACGAGGGGGAAAGTGAAAGGGACCCCTCGGCCTTATTTATAAGGTGAATGGATAAAAGGTAGGCGCGAGAATCGAGGAGCCCGAAAAAATGGGATATGTGACAGCTCTGTTGCCTCGATTGTCGGAGGCCCATCAATGAAGGTGGGTTATACGCAGTTTTTAATAACAGATGACGTCATGGCGATTTATCATGGTCCTGGAAGGTGACCTCACGGCGGTTTACAAGACTATGTGAAGGTGCTGAAGAAGATTCTTCTTAAGTATTGAGGATTGACATGAACCAGTTCAAATCGATTTGGGGCCTAATGTTGGGGATATTACTAGTGGGCGTAAACCGGCCAGGAGAGGCCGGGTTAGCCCCATAATGGTTCACGGTATCTGAAGCCCATGAAGACAAAGACGGTGACGCTTTATGAAGGCCCAGGGCCCAAAAGCCGGTTTAAGGCCTGTAGACATAAACCGGCGTTGATATGTAAACTTGTGTTGTAAGGTAGAAAGAGTAGAGACCGGGCCGGACACCGTTATGAACCGGCCTCGGGATTCTGTAAACCGACGGGCATCAACCCATGTATATAAGGGGACGACCCGGCGGCGGTTTGAGGACAACAGACAACAACTCGAGACTCAGGCAAAGCGTATTCGCTCCCTGATCATCGAAACCCTAGCAATCCCACAACAACTGGATTAGGCTTTTACCTTCACCGCAAGGGGCCGAACCAGTATAAACTCTCTGTGTCCCTTGTCCGCTTTAACCCCTTTAAGCTAACCCGCACGATGGCTCCACGACTAAGTCCTTTCCTTAGGACATCGGCCGGTGGTGGCTGGCGGCTCAGGGGGGTGGATTTTGATGATAAACTGCAGGCCCTTGATTTCGTATCCAACGGCTGGAAAATCTAATGACCAGAGATGAAAAAGTCAGTCGACTGACGTGTAGCCTCACCCCGCACGTACACATGCACGCACGCAAGACACGCACGCATGCAGGCATGCAACACTGACACATACACATAACGAACACACGCACGCATGCAGGCGTGCAACACTGACGCGTACACATGCACTCACGAACACACGCACGTACGCACACATTCATGCAACACGGAAACGTACCCTTGCACGCACGCAACACTCGCACGCCTGCATGCACACAGCACACGACACAAGACACACGCTCAACCTATACGTGCATGCACCCTTTGTTAAGGACATGGATTGTTACGGGTATTAATCAACCTTATTTGTGATAAGCAGAACATTGATGTTTGTAGCGGTCTTTATGAATCACAATGTATCAAACGGGCTATCAACATGGTAGGCTTATCTACCTGAAAAGGATGAGGTCACACTCAATGAACAATCATCGGTTTATGAAATGCCCGCTTCTGACCGCCCTGGCCCACCAAAGGTTCCTCTGCGGTGTGCTGCCTGCGTTGGGTCACTGACATGCAGGCCATGTACCCAAAGAGCCCACACGTCAGTGGAAGAACGGCGCGCTGTCCTACGTCAGAGTCAAGGGTGCCACTCGCTGCATGCCCGGCTGAACACGCCTCCTTGCCGCATTCAAACGCCTCCATGAAACCCGCCCGTGTGGAAGCCGAGAAACCCACTCTGGACACACGTCCGTTCATGACCGGGCCGGCATTAAACGCAACGCCGGCCGAGCTCCTCCCGTCCGCCGTCTATTTAATCTCCTATTTAAACGAGGCCAAACGCCGGCCAAGAATCGCACACCTCCGCCGCTCCCCTATCTCCTACTTCTCCATTTTGTCCACTCTTACAATGGCTTACGAAGAGTAGTTATTCCGCATCCAAGCCGGCTGGGTGGCCCACCGAGCCCGCCGGATACGAGCTATGCAGCTCGCTAATCCACCTCCCCCCCCTCGCCCGATGGAGCCAGTTGCTGCCCCAAGCCGGCGCGCGGTTCAGCAACTCGCCTCTCCAGGCCAGCTCGACGAGGAGCGGCACACGGGCGTCGTTGCTGCCGTCCATGCTGCCGTCTCGTACCGCGTCTCCCGTTTCTGTGGCCGAGACTCCCATGTCGGCGGCCGCGCCATGCAAGCAGCGACAGAAGCTGGGTGCGCGGAGAGCGACGAGTCGGTGGCCAGCGCCTCCGCGTCCACCGCCATCTTTGAGGAGAAGTAGAACACGGGAGGCCGCCGCCGCTTGGGTCCCATGAAGGCCACCACAGAGGCGACGCCGGCGTACACAGCAGGTGTCTTGCTGGATCCTTTTGTTGCGAGGACCTTTGTCGACCCCGCATATACCTCCGGGGCTCCCGGCAGTCCGGTGATCGTGCTGCCGGACATAAGGAACACAAATCAATCTGCGGGCGACCATTTAGGCCAGGTATTATATGCCTGTGCTGTCTAGAACTAGCACCGCGTAGTTCATTTGAATGTAATGAAATCCGTCATGTTTGTATGAAAATCCGGTATCTTATATGATTTCCGTCGTTTGTTTATATGAAATATCGCCGTGTTTGCGTGAATTTCGTCCGGCTGGTTGACTTGCTGTCATAATGTGTGCGGCTACGGTTGGATTGCGTAATTTGCGGGTCGCCGGTCGGTCTGTGGGCGGCTCGGGCGGCGTGGTGGGACAAAAAGAACACAGCTCGTGCGAGCTCGTCTCCAACATGCGCGCTGGAGGATGCATGAGAACCCGAGCCATTCTTGGTTCATCGGTGGCAAAGGCACCGGTGGACAAAAGGGTCGCCAATATTTTGGCTACCCCGGGCAAGATCCAAACAGCCCCTCCCAACATATTCAAATCCCTCGTTCGCCGTGGAATTTTGCCATGTGTTGTTTTCATGGACTGCAAGATGCCCGTGCATTGCACGGAACATCAAGATGCATTTTTTGACAAAACACCTGTTGTGATTGACCCATGCAGGAGTAATCCCATTTTGTAAAAACTAATGATTGCTCGAGAATTTTATCGGATAAATGGTACCTCGAGAATTTTATCGGACTCCATTTTTGTATACAAGGCCACAAACCCATATTACAGGTACCAAGGCAAAAATTAATGTCTTCTAACTCAATGTTGCAAGCCACCTTGTTTCCTTGTTTGCCGTGTAAATTAATGTGTATTCTTCTCTTTCATGCACATCAAGCCAATGCTCACACTCCTGCATGCATGCAAGGGATAATTAATGTCCTCCTTTACTAGTAGTACTATGAGGCAAACACCATTAATATTGCATCGGTTAGTGTTAGTGGCCTTGTATATATCTGCAAATTGTAATTTTGATAGTGGCCTTGTATATAAAAATGGAGGGAGAAAGATGAGAGATAAGGTGAGGAGGAGTGGGGCGTGGTGGTGACTGGTGGTCGGACTGGGCAGAGGCATGGGGATGGACGGCGCATTATGTCTAGGTTTGTATCTCTATAGTCCCTCTCACACACACCCACGTAGGTGGGGGACGTGCACGAAGAGAAGAGGTGCACGCACGGCGCACGTACTCCCGTCTCCTTCCCAACCACACCCGCGCGGGTACACAGTGGAGCTCATTTCTGTACGAAAGGGCAGCCCACGTGGTAACTTGACACGTGTACTGGTTGTCCACAAGATGGAGGGAGGATCGTCTACCACGGGTGAACAAACAAATTGCGACTTGACGCGTTATGTTAAAAAAGAGGCAAACCATGTGGGGCCTACCTTAGAGGCAAGGCTCTATACACTGGAGTACTTTTGATGTGTCCCTTCAACTCGCAGAATGAGGAGAAGCTTGCTTAGTACGCCGTCTCCCCCGCCCACGGGCGCGGTGGCTTGCAGGATGAGGTGAAGCTTGCTTACTACGCCTTACGCCCGCTCCCTCCCCACGCGCGCGGTGGCTCGCAGGACGAGGAGAAAATTTTACTACTCCCTCCGTTTACTCCTCGTCCCTACTACCTTGGTTAGAGAGATTATCATATTGTTTGGAATATATATGTCCTTTAGTACTCCCTCCATTTACTTATACAAGGCCACTATAAAAAAATACATTTTGCATCTATACAAGGCCACAAATAGTAATCGAGACAAAAGTTACTACTCCCTCCTTTCCAGTTTATGGCTCAATTTCAAAATCTCTCCAACCAAGGTAGACGGTGAGTGGTCAAATTAATGTCGTACTCCTAGTTTGCACAAGTAATTAGTACGCTCGTTTTTCTCAAGAAGTTATGTTTATCGAGGCATTAATTAGAACGAATGCATGAATGACCACTAAATTTCCATGAACTTCTACATGCATTGGTGAGTTTTCTCTTGACACTGCTTGCATCGGGTGATCTAACGCACCCCGAAATCCAACATGTGATGGTACTGTTGGGGAACGTAGTAATTTGAAAAAATTTCCTACGCACACGCAAGATCATGGTGATGCATAGCAACGAGAGGGGAGAGTGTTGTCCACGGACCCTCGTAGACCAAAAGCAGAAGCGTTATCACAACACGGTTGATGTAGTCGTACGTCTTCACGATCCGACCGATCAAGTACCGAACGCACGGCACCTCCGAGTTCAGCACACGTTCAGCTCGATGACGTCCCTCGAACTCCGATCCAACCGAGTGTTGAGGGAGAGTTTTGTCAGCACGACGGCGTGGTGACGATGATGATGTTCTACCGACGCAGGGCTTCGCCTAAGCTCCGCAACGATATTATCGAGGTGTAATATGGTGGAGGGGGGCACCGCACACGGCTAAAATATCGTATATCAATTGTGTGTAGAGGTGCCCCCCTGCCCCCGTATATAAAGGAGCAAGGGGGAGGTCGGCTGCCCTTGGGTGCGCCAAGGAGAGGGGGGAGTCCTCCTCCTAGTAGGAGTAGGACTCCCCTTTCCTAGTCCAACTAGGAAGAGAGGGGGGAAGGAAAGAGAGGGAGAGGGAGAGGGAAAGAGGGGCCACGCCCCCCTCCCCTAGTCCAATTCGGACTCCTCATGGGAGGGGGCGCGCCACCTCCTGGCTGCTGCCCTCTCTCTCCCCTCAAGGCCCACTACGGCACAATACTTCCCCGGGGGGTTCCGGTAACCCCTCCGGCACTCTGGTTTTATCCGAAACTTCTCCGAAACACTTCCGGTGTCCGAATATAGTCGTCGATATATCAATCTTTATGTCTCGACCATTTCGAGACTCCTCGTCATGTCCGTGATCGCATCCGGGACTCCGAACAACCTTCGGTACATCAAAACATATAAACTCATAATATAACTGTCATCGTAACGTTAAGCGTGCGGACCCTACGGGTTCGAGAACTATGTAGACATGACCGAGAAACCTCTCCGGTCAATAACCAATAGCGGAACCTGGATGCTCATATTGGTTCCTACATATTCTACGAAGATCTTTATCGGTCAGACCGCATAACAACATACGTTGTTCCCTTTGTCATCGGTATGTTACTTGCCCGAGATTCGATCGTCGGTATCTCGATACCTAGTTCAATCTCGTTACCGGCAAGTCTCTTTACTCGTTCCATAATACATCATCCCGCAACTAACTCATTAGTCACAATGCTTGCAAGGCTTATAGTGATGTGCATTACCGAGTGGGCCCAGAGATACCTCTCCGACAATCGGAGTGACAAATCCTAATCTCGAAATACGCCAACCCAACAAGTACCTTTGGAGACACCTGTAGAGCACCTTTATAATCACCCATTTACGTTGTGACGTTTGGTAGCACACAAAGTGTTCCTCCGGTAAACGGGAGTTGCATAATCTCATAGTCATAGGAACATGTATAAGTCATGAAGAAAGCAATAGCAACATACTAAACGATCGGGTGCTAAGCTAACGGAATGGGTCAAGTCAATCACATCATTCTCCTAATGAGGTGATCTCGTTAATCAAATGACAACTCATGTCTATGGCTAGGAAACATAACCATCTTTGATTAACGAGCTAGTCAAGTAGAGGCATACTAGTGACACACTGTTTGTCTATGTATTCACACATGTATTATGTTTCCGGTTAATACAATTCTAGCATGAATAATAAACATTTATCATGATATAAGGAAATAAATAATACTTTATTATTGCCTCTAGGGCATATTTCCTTCAGTCTCCCACTTGCACTAGAGTCAATAATCTAGATTACACAGTAATGATTCTTACACCCATGGAGTCTTGGTGTTGATCATGTTTTGCTCGTGGAAGAGGCTTAGTCAACGGGTCTGCAACATTCAGATCCGTATGTATCTTGCAAATTTCTATGTCTCCCACCTGGACTAAATCCTGGATGGAATTGAAGCATCTTTTGATGTGCTTGGTTCTCTTGTGAAATCTGGATTCCTTTGCTAAGGCAATTGCACCAGTATTGTCACAAAAGATTTTCATTGGTCCCGATGCACTAGGTATGACACCTAGATCGGATATGAACTCCTTCATCCAGACTCCTTCATTTGCTGCTTCCGAAGTAGCTATGTACTGCGCTTCACACGTAGATCCCGCCACGACACTTTGCTGAACTGCACCAACTGTCGTGGAATTGTCACGGCAGATGTCCTTGAGCTAGGACTTAGTCATAGAGCCATCGCAACTAGGAAGCTTGAAGGGGTTATGCGGGACAAGGAATACGAGGGTTTATACTGGTTCGGCCCCTTACGGTGAAGGTAAAAGCCTACGTCTAGTTTGGGGTGATATTGATTAGGGTTACGATCGCCAGGAGTTAAACCACTAAGCCTGGCTCTCGATGAGATTGTTGTCGCCCTTAAACCGCTGCCGGGTTGTCCCTTTATATAGGGAGGCTGACGCCCAGCAGCCCTTAGAGTCCCGGCCGGCTTATAAGAGTATCCGGCTTAGACTCTAAACTATACTTGCCTTACGCTACAAGTTCTACTATAATAATGATTATAACTATGGGCCTTAAGCCATATCCGGGTCTCAGCCCATCTCTGGCCCATCGTCTTGAAACTTGGCTCCGGGCTTCTGGCAACAACCGTACGAGTAACCCGGCCCCTCCTGGCGGGTGACTCTAAGGTCTATATCCTCAACATTAGGCCCCAGATTGATTTGAGCCGGCTCATGTCAATCTTCAACTCTTCTGACAGAAAAAATCTCCGGCTTATCATTCATGTGAAAGCCATAACCCGGAGTGACGTCATCCTCTGGACTCCGGATAATCCGCCGTGACGTCACTCTCCATTAAGTCCATTTCTTACTCCGCCAGATCCGCAACGGATCTTTGCTTTTACTGCCATTCCGAAAATCGGGGCGTCTTGGGGGGGGGGGGAGATAACCACGCCGTGGTCTCCTTGAATCTCGCGCCCACTTATGACCTCGCCTTATAAATAGGCCGGCCCAACAGGCTCCTCTCACGCTCTCTTCTTCCTCCTTGCGCCGTCGCTCCTCTGCCCGAGCTCTGCCACTGCCGCCGCCGTCACGCCCTTGATCTTCATCAACCCGGCCGCTGCATCACCCTGACTCGGACCAGATAACGGCGGCGACTTCCGCTCTTCCCCAACTCCGGTGAGTCTCCTCTGCCTTGCTAGAACAGATCTGTGGTAGAGTTCAAACAGTTCATCCGTGTTCTTCGCCATGGTCCGCAGGCTTCAGTAGTTCTTGTAGTTGCCACCCTTGTTTGATCTTGGATATGTGTAGACTTATTGCAGTAGTTGTTTATTACTCATTTCACCTGAAAAACGCACTTCTTTCCACTGCATAAGATCCCCTTCAAGCTCAAGAACTCCCCTGCGTCCGCATTTTAGGTCTAGAAAATTTTCTTTGCTCCGACCATTTTGATCCAAAAAAGTTACGGTAGTATGCGAAACCTGTTTTACCACACTTAGTAAAAACTGCAACCATTGAATCTTGGTGGCTTACATTTCCGGTTTAAAGAAAACACGCGCCGTAGAACTTTCCGGTTTAAAGAGAACCATGCTCTGTAGAATCCTCCGGCTTAACTGTAGTAAAGCCGTAAATAACCAATTTACTATGAATCCCCCTGCGGCTTAAATAACCCACCGTATCTGAATATATATCATTAGTCCCCTTCATAAGCCGCCATCTTAGTTTGAACGATAGATCTCCGGCTTATAATTAACCCGGACACTTTTCTCTTTATCATAGACCACCAACCTTCACCATGCCTCCCAAGGCTCCCATCACTTGCAACTGGATGAAGTCCAACGTCACCGACGAGACCCTGGTCAATTTCGTTAAGTCCGGATATTTGCCTAAGAAGGAAAGCATGTCCTACCGTGCCCCTGACCCGTCGGAAGAGAGACCACAGCCAAGGGACGGGGAGGTAGTGATCTTCGCAGACCATATGAGCCGGGGCTTCGCACCGCCCGGCTCAAAGTTTTTCAGGGACGTGCTCAACTTCTTTGACTTACGGCCTCAGGATATAGGACCCAACTCCGTATCCAACATCTGCAACTTCCAAGTCTTTTGCGAAGTGTACCTTGGAGAAGAGCCCAGTTTACTGCTTTTCAGAGAGTTGTTCTACTTAAACCGCCAAAACGAGTGTGCCAACGGGCCAAGTCTGGAATTAGGCGGCATCTCCATCCAGCGGCGTAGGGACTGTCTGTTCCCTTACGCAGAACCGCCAAGCCACCCCAAGGACTGGAATATGACTTGGTTCTACTGCCAAGATACGTCCCCGGCTGACGAGAACCCGCTGCCCGGCTTTCGCCCAACCCGTCTAGAGCCGACTCATCTGCTGTCGGACAAACTGACTGCAGCGGAACGCCAACCTCTGCTTCCAACTATCAATAAGATCAAGGCCCTGCTAGGCAACGGTCTGAACGGAATTGATCTGGTCCGGGTCTGGATCTCATGGCGGGTGATCCCATTGAGCCGCCGCCCCGGCTTAATGTGTGAGTACACCGGGTGAAAGGATGACCCGCAGAGGCACAGTCGCAATGATCTTCCAGAAGACGTTGCAGAGGAAGAGACCAAGGCTCTTCTAAACGAGAGCCTGGCAGACTGTGGAAGAACCGGGCTAGCCCCCTTCTGCAAGACCAATCCAGCCCCAGCGGTAAGCCGCTGATTTTAACTTTTATCTTCGTCTGCATATAACCTTCAACTGAACCGTTTTAAGAATCAATCATTGTATCTTTCAGGCTGATGATAAGTTCTGGCGGGTCAAATATGACCATGAAGCGGCCAAGAAGGCCAGAAAGGCAAAGAAAGCCGCCAAGAAAGCCGCCCCTCGCAAGAAGGGAAGCCGGCCCACTGCTTCGGAGCTAATGCAATTAAGCGACAGCTCCGAGTCAGAGGTAACCCTTAAACCTTTAAATTCTTGCTATATTTGTTGTTTGTTGCTGTCCGCCTTATCAACACTTTGCTTATTGACAGGATGACACCGGCGCCAGTAACCCGGTGGTTGAAGAGGTAATGTCACTTTCCTCCGACTCGGAGCCTTTGCCACAGCTGAAAGTCCGAAGAGTAACCCGGAAAGTAAGCTTTTCACATCCATTAGCTCATCAAGACCCTCAATTTCTTTTGAAGCAGCAGGTTCACGAAAGACGGCGTCACACCCGGGCCCGCAAGGACACCAACCTCTCCGCCGGGTTACCTGACGCAACAAGGAAGCGTCGCACTGAGGTTTTTTCTCACCTGTACCCTTTTCATCCATTGGCGGGTGTTATCTGTCAGCCACTCAACTCTTCTGACTCCAATTATCAGGAGACCTCCCCCTCTTCGGGTGACTCCATGCAGTCAAATCTGCCGGCCTTCAAGACTGCGCCCGGGTAACAACAATCTTCTTACATTATCTTTGTCTGTACTTACTCTTTGTGCGCCTAACACTTCTGTCTTTTCAGTGCCCAGGCAAAGCTCACCAAAAGAGCAAAGAAGACCAGGTCAGCCGGAGTGCCAGACTTGCCTGACCCGGAGGTGACGGCTCAAGAGCCGCTAGCTACCTCCGCCCCCGAAGCCACCACTCCAATGGACACGGCGCCTGACCCGACTACCAGGACAACGACCGAAGCGTCTGTTAACCCGGAGGCCTCCGGCTCAGCCCCACCAGCAGACGACCCGGACGTGGCAATCACCCGGACGGAATTCGTTGAGCCGGGGAGACCGACCGCGTTGGCCAAATGCTCCACGAAGGGGGAGTCACTGCAGCCCCACCGGGTGAACCTGGACCTCTCCGGCTACACCTACTTGAGCATTGGAGAGCTCGTCTCTGGCTACATCAGCCAAGTCCACAAGAGCCGGGATGCCGAGGTTGCCATGGTCAACCAGATCCAACAAAAATCCGAGGTACCCTTCTGCTGTCTTCTTACTTTACTGCATAGTTACCTTTGCCATGCTAGCCTCCAAGTCGATGACTTATACTTGAATATGTTGTAGACTTAGATTCCGGCTTACTCATCTGAGCCGGCAGTATGTAGATAGATGCGTTCAATATGCATTAGCCCCCAAGTGCCAAGTGTCTTTGCTTGGAAAACGCTTGGGACTTATATAATAACTGTCAATTAACCTGGAAATATATGCAGGCTGTTGGCAAGAAACTAGAGGCGGATCTTGCGGATCTCAAGAGCCGGCTGAAGATGCAGGAGATGGAGACCCGGAAGGCAAACGCCAAGTTTGTATCCAGCATCGCCACTCACGAAAAATTGAAGACCGAGTTTGATGCTGAAAGGAAAGCCTGGGTCGAAGAGAAGGCCGCACTAGTGACCCGGGCGGAACAGGCGGAGAAGGCTCTCGCTGAGAAGACCGCCGAGCTCTCCGGCCTAAAACGCCAGGTTTCCCAAATGGTGGCTGCTATCTTCGGTAAGTCGCCTCACCGGCTTTCATCAAGTCTGTATATGTCATGATTCATCCTTGTTACCGGCTTATCTGATCTTGTTAAGCAGGTCCCAGGAGTGCCAACCTCAACCAGAGCGTGGTCACCAAGTTAAAGGCCGTGTATACCCTGGTGGAACAGCTCTACACCGGGTCACAGCGTGCCTTAGCTGTGGTGGCCCTATCCAACGAGGTGCCAACTCATCTGGCCGAAGTCCTGCGCCGGCTCGCTGTTCTGCCGCAGCGGATCCAGGAGCTACGACGGGCCTCCGCGAGAACCGGAGCAATTGCCGCGCTGAGCCTGGCCAAAGCATTCCTGCCGGAGCTAGACCCGGCAGACATCGCCCTGGGTTACCCAAGCCTGAAGGAAGACGGCTCAGCCTTCGACCAGAAGGACTTCGCGGCATGTGTGAAGGCTGTACGCCCGGTGGCCACCCTCATCGGGAATGACACCGACTTAACCAAGTACCAGCCGGGTTATGATGCGGAGAATCAGAGGATTCCAACCCATCGCTATGAAGCCCTCAATCTGATCCCTCCGGCTCGTTAGCACACCTTCGCCCCGGAGATTGACCCGGCCGGGTTAATTGACGAAGAAGCCCAGTTCGAAGCTCTCAGCGGCATCAACTGGAAATCATCAACCTTCGAGGTCTTGGGATCAGCCTGAGGAGAAGACAGGAATGAGCCGGGGACTTCAACTCAGCGGGCATCATAAGTTAGCTGGCGGCTTATCAAACATTGTTCCATCTTTTAGACTTGAAGAATTATTGTAATAGAGTAGGTGCAACAGTTTATCTCTGCCGTGCCATCGTGCACGTTTTTGAATGCGAAAGCCCTTTGAATTTATCTCTTTGATGTTTTTCCGGGTCATAATCATCCCTTTGTTCTTATCAACCTCAAAAGGTGCCTTTAAGTATCTGCATAGAAAAGGCAAATCACAAGTCTAGAGGCGGCTTACCGCCCTGAGAATCAGGTGTTTTGAGATAAATCACCCGGAATATGAAAAAAAACTGGTCCTTAATTATACTCTGAACATAGCCAAAATGACACACTTAACAGCCTGTAAGCATCTTCCGGCTTAAATAACCCAGGCAGTAAGGTTGACACCTTAACTCTGATTTACTTGCTTTAATGACACCCATGACGTGCAACTAACACTATAAACCAAAGTTAAACCGGCAAGTGAGACCCGGCCATGCACACCTCAGAATAAACTTGTGAAAAAGCAGAAGAACTTAGGGGCTTCCGGTTCGAATACGACCAGAGACCCGGCCCCAAGGGGTTAAGCTAAAATTCGGATACGATCATATAGCCCCCAGTGGGTGTGGCGATGCCAATCAAGAGGGTACCGACAGCTATGTTCTCTTTGGTTCGAATACGACCCATGTTTGAACAGGAAGCCCCCAAGTGATTCTTAAAATTGTTTAACGACGCTGATTCGAATACGATCCACGTCGGTTCTCAGAGGGGTTAAACTGTGATTCAAATATGACCAAAGGCAACTTCCCAATGAGCGCGGCACTTTGCCAATCAAGTGGGTATCGACAGCTATGTTCTCTTTGGTTCGAATACGACCCATGTTTGAACAGGAAGCCCCCAAGTGACTTTACTGCTTACGGCTAGATTCGAATACGATCATAAGCCGGATCCTCCTTTAAGTCAGCATGTAAAAAACAACACACGCATATTTGGAGGAGAAAAAGGGACAGAGGTCCTGCTTTATTGCTTATCATAATATATACATGGCTGAGATAAATATGTTACACCACGAGAGCCGGTAACTCAAGTGTAGTAAGGCCGAAGCTGAGCTATGTTCCACGGCCGACGGGTCTCTTCCTCAGATTTACGCGAATCTTTATGTTCCCGAATATCAATGAGGTAATAAGACCCGTTGTGCAAGTTCTTGCTGACCACAAAGGGCCCTTCCCAAGGTGGGGATAACTTGTGTGCATCTGTTTGATCCTGGATGAGCCGGAGCACAAGGTCGCCTTCCCGAAAGACTCGGGATTTGACCCGGCGGCTATGATAACGGCGCAGGTCTTGTTGGTAAATCGCTGAACGGGCTGCTGCCACATCACGCAGTTCGTCCAACAAATCCAGAGCATCTTGACACGCCTGTTCATTATCCGTCTCAACATAAGCCGCCACGCGAGGTGAATCGTGACGGATGTCACTGGGGAGGACTGCTTCTGCTCCATAAACCATAAAGAAAGGCGTGAAGCCTGTAGACCTGTTAGGAGTAGTGTTGATGCTCCATAAGACGGAAGGCAACTCCTCCAACCAACAACCCGGCGTCCGTTGTAAAGGGACCAAAAGCCGGGGCTTGATACCCTTCAGAATTTCCTGGTTAGCTCTCTCAGCCTGACCATTGGATTGAGGATGAGCCACTGAAGAAACATCAAGTCGGATATGCTCTCGTTGACAAAATTCTTCCATGGCGCCTTTGGAGAGATTGGTGCCATTGTCAGTTATAATGCTGTGCGGAAAACCAAAGCGGAAAATCACCTTTTTCATAAATTGAACCGCCGTGGCTGCATCGCACTTGCTAACTGGCTCAGCTTCCACCCACTTTGTGAATTTGTCAACTGCCACCAAAAGGTGGGTCTTCTTATCCTTGGACCGTTTAAAAGGCCCAACCATATCAAGCCCCCAGACCGCAAAGGGCCAAGTGATTGGGATCATCCTCAACTCCTGAGCCGGCACATGAGCCCGTGGTGAGAACCTTTGGCAACCATCACATTTACTGACCAAGTCCTCTGCATCAGCGTGAGCCGTCAGCCAATAAAAAGCATGACGGAAAGCCTTGGCTACAAGAGATTTGAGCCGGCATGATGACCACAATCCCCTTCATGGATCTCCCGCAAGATCTCTTGGCCTTCCTCAGGGGAGATACAACGTTGAAATGCCCCCGAAACACTGCGATGATGTAACTCGCCATCGATGACGATCATTGACTTAGCCCGCCGGGTTATTTGCCTGGCCAAAGTTTCATCCTCAGGCAAATCTCCCCGGGTTATATAAGCCAGATATGGCATTGTCCAGTCTGGTATGACATGAAGAGCCGCCACCAGTCGTGCCTCCGGGTCAGGGATAGCCAAGTCCTCCTCTGTAGGCAACTTAACCGAGGGGTTATACAGGACATCCAGGAAAGTGTTAGGCGGCACCGGCTTTCGCTGAGAGCCTAGCCGGCTTAAAGCATCAGCCGCCTCGTTCTTCCTGCGATCAATCTGCTCCACTTGGTATCCCTGGAAATGCCCAGCAATGGCATCAACCTCGCGGCGATAAGCCGCCATGAGAGGATCCTTAGAATCCCAGGTGCCTGATACTTGTTGAGCCACCAAGTCTGAGTCACCAAAGCACCTTACCCGGCTTAAGCTCATCTCCTTAGCTACCAGAAGACCGTGGAGCAAAGCCTCGTATTCAGCCGCATTGTTAGTGCAAGGAAACATTAACTGCAGCACATAATGGAACTTGTCACCCTTAGGGGAAGCCAATACAACACCAGCCCCCGAGCCCTCCAGCTGTCTGGACCCATCAAAGTGAATAGTCCAATAAGTGTTATCCGGCTTTTGCTCAGGCACTTGTGACTCCGTCCAATCATTGATGAAATCCACCAAAGCCTGAGATTTAACAGCAGTGCGTGGCACATATTTGAGGCCATGAGGTCCAAGTTCTATAGCCCACTTAGCAATTCTCCCTGTAGCCTCTCTGTTTTGGATAATATCACCAAGAGGGGCAGAACTGACCACAGTGATGGGATGACCCTGAAAATAATGCTTGAGCTTCCGGCTCGCCATGAACACACCATATACGAGCTTCTGCCAATGCGGGTATCGCTGCTTGGACTCAATGAGCACCTCGCTGACATAATAAACCGGCCGCTGAACCGGATGCTCCTTACCCACCTCCTTGCGCTCCACCACAATAGCCACGCTGACGGCTTGTGCGTTTGCCGCCACATACAGTAGCAAGGGCTCCTTATCAACTGGAGCAGCAAGGACGGGGCGCTCTGCCAGTTGCTTTTTCAAATCCTCAAAAGCGGTATTAGCTGCATCATTCCAGACAAAGTTATCAGTTTTCTTCATCAACTGATATAAGGGCATAGCCTTCTCATCCAAACGGCTTATAAACCGGCTTAAAGCAGCGATGCGACCCGCCAAACGCTGAACATCATTTATACACGCCGGCTTAGCTAGGGAGGTGATGGCCTTGATCTTCTCCGGGTTAGCCTCAATGCCTCTGTCAGAGACCAAGAAACCCAATAGTTTGCCTGCAGGAACACCAAAAACACACTTGGCTGGGTTAAGCATCATCTTGTAGACCCGGAGATTATCGAAGGTTTCCCTTAAGTCATCTATCAGGGTTTCCTCCTTGATGGATTTAACCACAATATCGTCCACGTAAGCGTGAACATTGCGCCCGATCTGTTTATGAAGACAATTCTGTACACAACGCTGGTAAGTCGCCTGTGCACACTTGATTCCAAAGGGCATAGACACATAGCAGAAGGCTCCAAAGGGAGTGATGAACGTCGTCTTCTCCTGGTCCTTAACTGCCATCTTAATCTGATGATACCTGGAATAAGCATCCAAGAAGCTTAAGCGTGCACAACCTGCCGTAGCATCAATGATTTGATCAATACGGGGGAGAGCAAAAGGATCAGCCGGACACGCCTTGTTCAAATCCGTGTAGTCCACACACATCCGCCAGGTGCCGTTCTTCTTGAGTACGAGCACCGGGTTAGCCAACCATTCTGGGTGAAAAACTTCAACAATAAACCCGGCCGCCAAGAGCCGGGCCACTTCTTCACCAATGGCTTTCCGCCTCTCCTCATTAAACCGTCGAAGGAACTGTCTGACCGGCTTAAATTTTGGATCAACATTGAGAGTATGCTCAGCGAGTTCTCTAGGTACACCTGGCATGTCAGAAGGCTTCCACGCAAAGATGTCCCTATTCTCACGGATGAACTCGATGAGCGCGCTTTCCTATTTTGGATCCAGATTGGCACTGATACTAAACTGCTGAGATGAATCTCCTGGAACAAAATCAACAAGCTTAGTTTCATCAGCCGACTTAAATTTCATCGCCGGCTCAGTCTCCGTAGTCGGCTTCTTTAGAGAGGTCATGTCTGTTGGGTCAACATTGTCTTTGTAAAACTTCAACTCCTCTGTTGCACAAACAGACTCTGCATAAGCTGCATCACCTTCCTCACACTCGAGAGCCACTTTCCGGCTGCCGTGAACCGTAATGGTCCCATTGTGACCCGGCATCTTGAGCTGTAAGTACACATAACACGGCCGTGCCATGAACTTGGCGTAAGCCGGGCGTCCAAATATAGCATGGTATGGACTTCTTATCTTGACCACCTCAAAGGTCAATTTCTCCACCCTGTAGTTGTTCTCATCACCAAAAGCCACTTCTAATTCGATCTTGCCGACTGGATAAGCCGACTTACCAGGTACCACACCATGGAAGATAGTGTTTGACTGGCTGAGGTTCTTATCAACCAGCCCCATACGGCGAAAAGTCTCATAATAGAGGATGTTGATGCTGCTACCTCCATCCATGAGTACCTTTGTGAACTTATAACCTCCCACCTGAGGAGCTACCACTAAGGCCAAGTGGCCCGGGTTATCCACCCGGGGAGGGTGATCCTCCCTACTCCACACTATAGGCTGCTCAGACCACCGCAAGTAGCGTGGAACCGCCGGCTCAACAGCATTAACAACCCTCTTGTGAAGCTTTTGATCTCGTTTGCACAAACTAGTGGTGAACACATGATACTGTCCACCGCTAAGCTGCTTTGGGTTGGTCTGATAACCCCCTGCTGCTATTGATGACCCTGACCAGACTGTTGATTAAAGCCCCCTTGACCGTTCTGAGGACCGGAATTTGAGCCGCCGCCCGGGCCATGAAAGCCGCCGGCGCCTGAGCCGCCGCCCGGGCCATTGTAGCTCTTAAAGGCCTTCATGATCGCGCAATCCTTCCACAGATGAGTCGCTGGCTTCTCTCTAGAGCCATGCCTTGGACAAGGTTCATTTAACAGCTGCTCCAGGGTTGGACCTGACCCGCCGCCTCGGGGAGGGGGCCTCCCCTTGCGTCGCTGGTTATTACCTTGGGAGTTGGCGTTGGCTACAAACTCTAGGCTGCCATCGGCCTTACGCTTGCCTCCTCATTGGTTCCCCGGGTTAAACTGAGGACCCTTGCCGTTGCCATTCTTCTTTCCCTTCCCTACCCTTTCATCATCTGAAGGGGGATCCTTGGTACCATCGGAATCGGCGTACTTGACAAGAGCCGCCATTAGGGTACCCATATCGGTGCAGTCGCGCTTGAGCCGCCCGAGCTTCATCTTAAGGGGCACAAAGCGACAGTTCTGTTCCAACATTAAGACTGCAGAGCCGGCATCCATCTTATCTGATGAATGTATGATCTCCTTGACCCGGCGAACCCAATGGGTCGTGGACTCACCCTCCTGCTGCTTACAGTTAGTCAAATCCACAATTGACATAGATTGCCTACAAGTGTCTTTGAAGTTTTGAATGAACCGGGCTTTCAGCTCAGCCCAAGACCCAATGGAATTCGGTGGTAGCCCTTTCAACCACGTGCGGGCAGTTCCATCTAACATCATGGTGAAATATTTGGCCATAGCCGCTTCGCTGACCTCTAGCAATTCCATAGCCATCTCATAACTCTCAATCCAGGCTGCCGGCTGTAAGTCAGCTGTGTAATTAGGCACCTTCCTAGGGCCCTTGAAGTCCTTAGGTAGACGTTCATTACGGATAGCTGGCACCAAACAAGGGACACACCCGGTCCTGGTAGGGATACCCACATCAACGGAAGTCGTCGGATAAGCCGGGGGGGTCTGGTAAGCCGTTAATTGAGGCACCTGCTCCGCCTCTTGCCACGCTTGGTCTGCTGCGTAGAAGGCTCCATTATGAGCCGGGCCATGGCCAGGGGGCGGGTCATGGCGTCGGACATTACTTGAACCGGTTGCTGAGACCATGTGCCGGCTGTAACTCGGGCTCTGGCCTGGACGAGGGGTCGAGTGGATCCTGTCCTGGCTGTAGGAGTACGCCTCTTGCTGTGCCAGTGCCGTCTGCAGGAGTTCCCTGACCCGGCGGGTTTCGATGGCCGCCGGAGAGTCGCCGTCAACGGGGAGAGCCGCCAGTCATGCTGCCGCAGCCACCATGTTCTCCAGCGGGTTATCATAATGACCCGGGGGTATTGGCACATACTGAGGCGGGGCAGGGGCACCTGGGGAAGCCCCATCACTCGTGGCTGAATAAGGGGTCCAGACCCTGGCGCAATGACCCCTGGCGGGTTACTAGACCCTGCACCCGGTGTGTTGAAGAGATTGCGTGGATCGTAAACCGGTGAGAGTCGAGACTGGGCCTTCTGATGCCTCCTTCTCATGACCTCGTTGGCCGCGTTTTGATCCATCGTGAGTTGGAAGGACTGCGCCTGAATCAGCTGAGTCCGGGCGTCGAGAGCCGCCCGCTCCGCAGCCAGCCTGATCCCTTCCGCTGCAAGATCCTCTTTAGCTTTTATCAAATCCAATTTTAACTGTGCCACCTCCGCGTCATGCTGAGCTTGATTCGCCGGGTCAACCGCGGTGGTTAACAGGGCCGTCATCTTGTCCGTGAGATCCATCAGCACCTGAGCCGGAGAAGGCATCGGGTTTCCCGATCCAGCAGCTGGGTTCTGAACAGGCTGCGCACCAGCCATAAAAACTCCAACCTGACTTGGCGGCTCAAAAGGGTCCGGAATACTGTCGCCGTCGGAACAACCCATGAGCCGGCCATCTTGAAGTTGGTACAACGAGTTTGATTCATCGGTGGCCGACTCGCCGTCAGAGCCGGCGGCCGCCTCGTCACCAGACCCAGATGGATCAGAGGGCCCTCCATGGATGCATCCCACAAAGGTGCGCCTTAAGGCAGGCCGGGCCCGGGCAGGTTGTGCACGCTGAGCCGTTTCGATGAGATCGGCGCGGAGGTCCGGCTCGGGGCCCGGCTCACCAATCTTGCTAATGAAGACATGAATTCCGCCAAAGGGGACCCGGTACCCGTACTCAATTGAGCCGGTGTCGGGGCCCCAGTCCGCATCGTCGATGTAGAGCTTGCCGCGACGACCCTTGGTCATCCGGCCCACAGCGTATCCCTTGAGCCCTTCGAAGCTGCCCTTCAAGAACTCAAATCCACCGTGCGCTGGCCCCACGGTGGGCGCCAACTGTCGTGGAATTGTCACGGCAGATGTCCTTGAGCTAGGACTTAGTCGTAGAGCCATCGCAACTAGGAAGCTTGAAGGGGTTATGTGGGACAAGGAATACGAGGGTTTATACTGGTTCGGCCCCTTATGGTGAAGGTAAAAGCCTACGTCCAGTTTGGGGTGATATTGATTAGGGTTACGATCGCCAGGAGTTAAACCACTAAGCCCGGCTCTCGATGAGATTGTTGTCGCCCTTAAACCGCTGCCGGGTCGTCCCTTTATATAGGGAGGCTGACGCCCAGCAGCCCTTAGAGTCCCGGCCGGCTTATAAGAGTATCCGGCTCGGACTCTAAACTATACTTGCCTTACGCTACAAGTTCTACTATAATAATGATTATAACTACGGGCCTTAAGCCATATCCGGGTCTCAGCCCATCTCTGGCCCATCGTCTTGAAACTTGGCTCCGGGCTTCTGGCAACAACCGTACGAGTAACCCGGCCCCTCCTGGCGGGTGACTCTAAGGTCTATATCCTCAACACCAACTGACAGCTGCACCGTTCAATGTAAATACGTATCCGGTTTGCGATTTAGAATTGTCCGGATCAGTGTCAAAGCTTGCATCAACGTAACCACTTACGATGAGCTCTTTGTCACCTCCATAAACGAGAAACATATCCTTAGTCCTTTTCAGGTATTTCAGGATGTTCTTGACCGCTGTCCAGTGATCCACTCCTGGATTACTTTGGTACCTCCCTGCTATACTTATAGCAAGGCACACATCAGGTCTGGTACACAGCATTGCATACATGATAGAGCCTATGGCTGAAGCATAGGGAACATCTTTCATCTTCTCTCTATCTTCTGCAGTGGTCGGGCATTGAGTCTTACTCAATCTCACACCTTGTATTACAGGCAAGAACCCTTTCTTTGCTTGATCCATTTTGAACTTCTTCAAAACTTTGTCAAGGTATGTGCTTTGTGAAAGTCCAATTAAGCGTCTTGATCTATCTCTATAGATCTTAATGCCTAATATATATGCAGCTTCACCGAGGTCTTTCATTGAAAAACTCTTATTCAAGTATCCCTTTATGCTATCCAGAAATTCTATATCATTTCCAATCAGCAATATGTCATCCACATATAATATCAGAAATGCTATTGAGCTCCCACTCACTTTCTTGTAAATCCAGGCTTCTCCAAAAGTCTGTATAAAACTAAATGCTTTGATCACACTATCAAAGCGTTTATTCCAACTCCGAGAGGTTTGCACCAGTCCATAAATGGATCGCTGGAGCTTGCACACTTTGTTACCTCCCTTTGGATCGACAAAACCTTCCGGTTGCATCACATACAACTCTTCTTCCAGAAATCCATTCAGGAATGCAGTTTTGACATCCATTTGCCAAATTTCATAATCATAAAATGCAGCAATTGCTAACATGATTCGGACAGACTTAAGCATCGCTACGGGTGAGAAGGTCTCATCGTAGTCAATCCCTTGAACTTGTCGAAAACCTTTCGCGACAAGTCGAGCTTTATAGACAATAACATACCATCAGCGTCAGTCTTCTTCTTGAAGATCCATTTATTTTCAATGGCTTGCCGACCATCGGGCAAGTCAACCAAAGTCCATACTTTGTTCTCATACATGGATCCCATCTCGGATTTCATGGCTTCAAGCCATTTTGCGGAATCTGGGCTCACCGTCGCTTCTTCATAGTTCGTAGGTTCGTCATGGTCTAGTAACATAACCTCCAGAACAGGATTACCATACCACTCTGGTGTGGATCTTTATCTAGTTGACCTACGAGGCTAAGTAATAACTTGATCTGAAGTTTCATGATCATTATCATTAACTTCCTCACTAATTGGTGTAGGTGTCGCAGAAACTGATTTCTGTGATGATCTACTTTCCAATAAGGGAGCAGGTACAGTTACCTCATCAAGTTCTACTTTCCTCCCACTCACTTCTTTCGAGAGAAACTCCTTCTCTAGAAAGGATCCATTCTTAGCAACGAATATCTTGCCTTCGGATCTATGATAGAAGGTGTACCCAACAGTCTCCTTTGGGTATCCTATGAAGACACATTTCTCCGATTTAGGTTCGAGCTTATCAGGTTGAAGTTTCTTCACATAAGCATCGCAACCCCAAACTTTAAGATACGACAACTTTGGTTTCTTGCCAAACCATAGTTCATAAGGCGTCGTCTCAACGGATTTCGATGGTGTCCTATTTAGAGTGAATGCAGCCGTCTCTAAAGCATAACCCCAAAATGATAGCGGTAAATCAGTAAGAGACATCATAGATCGCACCATATCTAATAAAGTACGATTACGACGTTCGGACACGCCATTACGTTGTGGTGTTCCGGGTGGCGTGAGTTGCGAAACTATTCCGCAATGTTTCAAATGTAGGCCAAACTCATAACTCAAATATTCTCCTCCATGATCAAATCATAGGAATTTTATTTTCTTGTTACGATGATTTTCAACTTCACTCTGAAATTCTTTGAACTTTTCAAATGTTTCAGACTTATGTTTCATTAAGTAGGTATACCCATATCTGCTCAAATCATCTGTGAAGGTGAGAAAATAACGATATCCGCCACGAGCCTCAATATTCATCGGACCACATACATCTGTATGTATGATTTCCAACAAATCTGTTGCTCTCTCCATAGTTCCGGAGAACGGTGTTTTGGTCATCTTGCCCATGAGGCACGGTTCGCAAGTATCAAGTGATTCATAATCAAGTGATTCCAAAAGTCCATCAGTATGGAGTTTCTTCATGCGCTTTACACCGATATGACCCAAACGGCAGTGCCACAAATAAGTTGCACTGTCATTATCAACTCTGCATCTTTTGGCTTCGACATTATGAATATGTGTATCACTACTATCGAGATTCATTAAAAATAGACCACTCTTCAAGGGTGCATGACCATAAAAGATATTATTCATATAAATAGAACAACCATTATTCTCTGATTTAAATGAATAACCATCTCGCATTAAACAAGATCCAGATATAATGTTCATGCTCAATGCTGGCACCAAATAACAATTATTTAGGTCTAAAACTAATCCCGAAGGTAGATGTAGAGGTAGCGTGCCGACGGCGATCACATCGACTTTGGAACCATTTCCCACGCGCATCGTCACCTCGTCCTTAGCCAATCTTCGCTTAATCCGTAGCCCATGTTTCGAGTTGCAAATATTAGCAACAGAACCAGTATCAAATACCCAGGTGCTACTACGAGTATTAGTAAGGTACACATCAATAACATGTATATCACATATACCTTTGTTAACCTTGCCATGCTTCTTTTCCGCCAAATACTTGGGGCAGTTCCGCTTCCAGTGACCAGTCTGCTTACAGTAGAAGCACTCAGTTTCAGGCTTAGGTCCAGACTTGGATTTCTTCTCCTGAACAGCAACTTGCTTGCTGTTCTCCTTGAAGTTCCCCTTCTTCTTCCCTTTGCCCTTTTTCTTGAAACTAGTGGTTTTACTGACCATCAACACTTGATGCTCCTTTTTGATTTCTACCTCCGCTGCCTTTAGCATTGCGAAGAGCTCGGGAATTGTCTTATCCATCCCTTGCATGTTATAGTTCATCACGAAGCTCTTGTAGCTTGGTGGCAGTGATTGAAGAATTCTGTCAATGACGCTATCATCTGGAAGATTAACTCCCAGTTGAATCAAGTGATTATTATACCCAGACATTTTGAGTATATGCTCACTGACAGAACTATTCTCTTCCATCTTGCAGCTATAGAACTTATTGGAGACTTCATATCTCTCAATCCGGGCATTTGCTTGAAATATTAACTTCAACTCCTGGAACATCTCATATGCTCCATGACGTTCAAAACGTCGTTGAAGACCCGGTTCTAAGCCGTAAAGCATGGCACACTGAACTATCGAGTAGTCATCAGCTTTGCTCTGCCAGATGTTCATAACTTCTGGCGTTGCTCTTGCAGGAGGCCTGGCACCTAGCGGTGCTTCTAGGACGTAATTCTTCTGTGCAGCAATAAGGATAATCCTCAAGTTACGGACCCAGTCCATGTAATTGCTACCATCATCTTTCAACTTTGCTTTCTCTAGGAACGCATAAAAATTGAACGGAACAACAGCACGGGCCATTTATCTACAATTAACATAGACAAGCAAGATACTATCAGGTACTAAGTTCATGATAAATTCAAGTTCAATTAATCATATTACTTAAGAACTCCCACTTAGATAGACATCCCTCTAATCATCTAAGTGATTACGTGATCCAAATCAACTAAACCATGCCCGATCATCATGTGAGATGGAGTAGTTTCAATGGTGAACATCACTATGTTGATCATATCTACTATATGATTCACGCTCGACCATTCGGTCTCCGTGTTCCGAGGCCATATCTGCATATGCTAGGCTCGTCATGTTTAACCTGAGTATTCCGCGTGTGCAACTGTTTTGCACTCGTTGTATTTGAACGTAGAGCCTATCACACCCGATCATCACGTGGTGTCTCAGCACGAAGAACTTTCGCAACGGTGCATACTCAGGGAGAACACTTTTATCTTGAAATTTTAGTGAGAGATCATCTTATAATGCTACCGTCAATCAAAGCAAGATAAGATGCATAAAAGATTAACATCACATGCAATCAATATAAGTGATATGATATGGCCATCATCATCTTGTGCTTGTGATCTCCATCTCCGAAGCACCGTGCTTGTGATCTCCATCTCCGAAGCACCGTCATGATCACCATCGTCACCGGTGCGACACCTTGATCTCCATCGTAGTATCGTTGTCGTCTCGCCAACTTATTGCTTTTACGACTATCGCTACCGCTTAGTGATAAAGTAAAACAATTACATGGCGATTACATTGCATACAATAAAGCGACAACCATATGGCTCCTGCCAGTTGCCGATAACTCGGTTAAAAAACATGATCATCTCATACAATAAAATATAGCATCATGTCTTGACCATATCACATCACAACATGCCCTGCAAAAACAAGTTAGACGTCCTCTACTTGGTTGTTGCAAGTTTTACGTGGCTGCTACGGGCTTAGCAAGAACCGTTCTTACCTACGCATCAAAACCACAACGATAGTTTGTCAAGTTGGTGCTGTTTTAACCTTTGCAAGGACCGGGCGTAGCCACACTCGGTTCAACTAAAGTGAGAGAGACAGACACCCGCCAGTCACCTTTAAGCAACGAGTGCTCCCAACGGTGAAACCAGTCTCGCGTAAGCGTACGCGTAATGTCGGTCCGGGCCGCTTCATCTCACAATACCGCTGAACCAAAGTATGACATGCTGGTAAGCAGTATGACTTATATCGCCCACAACTCACTTGTGTTCTACTCGTGCATAGCATCAACGCATAAAACCAGGCTCGGATGCCACTGTTGGGGAACGTAGTAATTTCAAAAAAATTCCTACGCACACGCAAGATCATGGCGATGCATAGCAATGAGAGGGGAGAGTGTTGTCCACGTACCCTCGTAGACCGAAAGCGGAAGCGTTATCACAACGCGGTTGATGTAGTCGTACGTCTTCACGATCCGACCGATCAAGTACCGAACGCACGGCACCTCCGAGTTCAGCACACGTTCAGCTCGATGACGTCCCTCGAACTCCGATCCAGCCGAGTGTTGAGGGAGAGTTTCGTCAGCACGATGGCGTGGTGACGATGATGATGTTCTACCGACGCAGGGCTTCGCCTAAGCTCCGCAATGATAATATCGAGGTGTAATATGGTGGAGGGGGGCACCGCACACGGCTAAAATATCGTATATCAATTGTGTGTAGAGGTGCCCCTGCCCCCGTATATAAAGGAGCAAGGGGGAGGCCGGCTGCCCTTGGGCGCGCCAAGGAGAGGGGGGAGTCCTCCTCCTAGTAGGAGTAGGACTCCCCTTTCCTAGTCCAACTAGGAAGAGAGGGGGGGAAGGAAAGAGAGGGAGAGGGAGAGGGAAAGAGGGGCCGCGCCCCCTCCCCTAGTCCAATTCGGACTCCTCATGGGAGGGGGCGCGCCACCTCCTGGCTGCTGCCCTCTCTCTCCCCTCAAGACCCACTAAGGCCCAATACTTCCCCGGGGGGTTTCGGTAACCCCTCCGGCACTCCGGTTTTATCCGAAACTTCTCCGGAACACTTCCGGTGTCCGAATATAGTCGTCCAATATATCAATCTTTATGTCTCGACCATTTCGAGACTCCTCGTCATGTCCGTGATCACATCCGGGACTCCGAACAACCTTCGGTACATCAAAACATATAAACTCATAATATAACTGTCATCGTAACGTTAAGCGTGCGGACCCTACGGGTTCGAGAACTATGTAGACATGACCGAAACACCTCTCCGGTGAATAACCAATAGCGGAACCTGGATGCTCATATTGGTTCCTACATATTCTACGAAGATCTTTATCGGTCAGACCGCATAACAACATACGTTGTTCCCTTTGTCATCGGTATGTTACTTGCCCGAGATTCGATCGTCGGTATCTCGATACCTAGTTCAATCTCGTTACTGGCAAGTCTCTTTACTCGTTCCGTAATACATCATCCCGCAACTAACTCATTAGTCACAATGCTTGCAAGGCTTATAGTGATGTGCATTATCGAGTGGGCCCAGAGATACCTCTCCGACAATCGGAGTGACAAATCCTAATCTCGAAATACGCCAACCCAACAAGTACCTTTGGAGACACCTGTAGAGCACCTTTATAATCACTCATTTACGTTGTGACGTTTGGTAGCACACAAAGTGTTCCTCCGGTAAACGGGAGTTGCATAATCTCATAGTCGTAGGAACATGTATAAGTCATGAAGAAAGCAATAGCAACATACTAAACGATCGGGTGCTAAGCTAACGGAATGGGTCAAGTCAATCACGTCATTCTCCTAATGAGGTGATCTCGTTAATCAAATGACAACTCATGTCTATGGCTAGGAAACATAACCATCTTTGATTAACGAGCTAGTCAAGTAGAGGCATACTAGTGACACACTGTTTGTCTATGTATTCACACATGTATTATGTTTCCGGTTAATACAATTCTAGCATGAATAATAAACATTTATCATGATATAAGGAAATAAATAATACTTTATTATTGCCTCTAGGGCATATTTCCTTCAGGTACTAGTACTAGTAGTAGAATTGAGACTTATAAAACAGAAAAACGAATGTTTTTTAGATGAGCCTTATGAACCCTAGTGGGTACGTACTCCGTAAAATCAGATTTTCCCAAAACTAAGTCGCTCAACCTTTATTTGCTTATTTCCCTTCCTGACTCCTTGCCTCGAACAGACTATGCCAAACTCCCCTGCCTGCCGCGCGGGAAAAGACTCGCCATCGCCTTATTTTAGTCCTGGTTTGTATCGATTGATCACGCGAAGCAGCAAAAACCCAAGCCGTGTCTTGTACTCCTCCGTCGACGCTCGCTTTCATGAATTATGTACTTCCTGTTGCCAACATGTGGGACATATAGCAACTGGGTCGACGTGTCAAGCACCAAATAACAGTGCAGAACAGCAGGGGGGATGCACCCAGTCGTACCGCCCCAGTAGTAGTAGTAATGAGCAATGAGACGTCAAATCACAATGTCGCACCTTCCCAGACGGACATAGCAACCATTATTTCACACTTCGGTTCGCCATCATCTCAAACCACGTAGTATTGCTTCTGCCTCAAGAGGGACACGCGCATCGCCTTGGTACATCATGACACGTGGGACCGCATGACAGGTCATGCTCCCCCGTCGATCGCTCGGTAAAATCACCTCATTTTTACTACCATACTTCCTTTGTATCGGTTTACATGGCATGCACGTCGTTCTAGGTTGAGAATTTAACTGGCTATATATGTGATGAACAGTATATGTTTAGAAACTAAATCCGCTTAATAATCCAATGATATACTTTTTGTGACATAGTAACTCAGATTTAGTTAGTCAAATGGATGACCTAGAACTACGTGCACGCCCTATAAACCGAGACGTCTAAAAAACGAGACGGAGAGGGTAGTTCAGTACGTATCTTTTTAGATCAATATAGTCGGGATTCACCAAGGAGCAAAACCAAGTGGTAGGCTACACCTGTCGTGTTGGCGTAGCGACTCAAGCAGGGTCAGTCCACACACGAAATGGCGACACACTTAACAGGACCCCTTTGGCCGACATGTGGCTCATCCACCGTCTTGTTCCACGTGCGATGCACCAAATTATAGTTCAGAGCAGCGGTTGGAATTGGAGGCACCCCGGTCGTAGCGCCGCAGTAGTAGAAAATGAGCGATGAGGGGTCACATCACAAAGCCCCACCTTTCCCGCATTAAGCTGGACGGACGAAGCAACCATCATTTCACTCTAGGGCGCAAGAGCATAAAGAAAATAAAAAACCAATGATGCGTGCGGCAGCTACCTAGGGCACCCTAGGGTAGGGGTCTCCACTACAGATCATTTTTTTTGAAAGCGCCTCCACTACAAATCGGCTTCTCCCTCGTCCTCTTGAAGAAAACCGATGATGCGTGCGGCGGTAGGGTTTGTAGGAGTACTACTAGGGCGTGCGGGGCCACGTCATAGTAAACGGGAGAGGGATTGAGTTCGATTCGACGCCTTAAATATGTGTGGGCCGCTTGGTTTGAGGGGAACGAGGCAGTATTTTGGGTTCAGGGACCAGTGGAGATATAGTACGTACAAAAAATTGTGGACGTAGGTTCGACCGAAAGGCAATGATGCATGGGCCCTGCATTTTGATATACCCGGGGCCGCGTGAAATTTGCTACTCTACTCAAAAGTAGTAAGGTACACATGCATTGAACGCATGAGATTTCGAAACAAAATTATGAATAAATACACACTATAGCATGTAATGCTTTGAGTCATATATGCATGATGTAGATGTTCGTTTCATTCTTATAGTTCATCTCATTCAAAATCAATTAGTTTTATAAAAATGTTAAGATTCATGGGGTTGTGCATTGTAAAGCATAAAGTAAAAAACAAATAATGGCAATTCATTTAGAAAAAAAATCAATTATGATACGGAAGATTCTAGAACAAAGGAGAAGTGCTTGTGTTTTGAGGTTTGTGCATTATGCTTAAGTTCAACCATGGAGTCTTCTAAATTGTACATGTGGCAGATCTAGTGGAATGTTGATGATATCCAATGGCCTGTAGTGCTCGGATTGGCCATCTCTGCACTATCGGATTAGCTTCATCCAGCGACCATCTTTCAAGTTATTCGCACACTATATAGTTCTTGTGCCATAGTTGCATGTCTTGGAAAAAAGCTACTAGTGGGTTGTACTAGCTATTTAGGAATAGAAGATGTATATATGGAAGTTGTAGGGAAAGAGATGACATGGAGTATCTCAATTCCTATGAGTATGGATTGGAAAAGAGATGTCATTTGGTTGACATCATAGGAACTTTTCTATTGAATCTAGAGATGACATGTATCTCAATTCCTATGAGGAGGGATTAGAAAAGAGATGTAATTTGGTTCATATCATAGGAAATTTTCTATTGAATATACGCTAATGTTTATTTTCCTTTGAAATTATGGGAGTATAGGAATCCATTCATATGAACGAAGTGGCTCTAAAGCTATAGAAATGATATCATGTTTATTTCCTTTGAAATGTGGAGTATATGAATCTATTCCTATGAACCAATTGGCTCTAAAGGAAAAAAATCCTATAAAAATCATATCATATAGACTTCCTATGATATTCCTCCACACCAAAGGATGGTTGAAATTGCTGCAGGTGATACGATGGTCTTTCTTTGTAGACTCCTCCACCATCTTTATAGTTACCTCTCGAAGATGAATGAAATGATATATACAGGGTATTCTACATGTGCAATTTGGTACACAAAAACTCGGTAAAAGTTAGCGAGGTTCGAATTTTCAATAAAGCTATATGCACTGCATTTTGGAATGGAGGGAGCATACGGCAGTTGCTAACACTCACGCGGAAGATTTGTGTGTAGGAGGAGTGGCTGTTCTGTTAAATGACACGGCAAAACTGACACTGTCAGATGCCGATCTAACGATTCTTATGGCGTTCGTCAGGAAAAGGCTTGTGGCGAACGTTTGTCGGATAATGATTTACGGACACATGCATTGCATTGATACGTGCCCCTCTCTCTCTCACACACAAGCACCCTCCCGAGTCCTCTCGCACCCACCGTCTATCTGCAGGTAGACGTCACATACATATATGCTCTTCACACCCTACCCTCAGAACTTCTAAAAAACAAAAGACGTCGCGCACATTTTATTTTAGCTCACACGTCAGACACTTATAATATTACTCTTGTGGCGAACGTTCTTTGGGCATAGTATATTGTACTCTCACGAAGAGAAGCGGTGCACGCACGCACTAGTTCTGTCACACCCACTCGCGGGTACATGTAGGAGCACATTTTTTTGAAGCTGGTACAACAAAATCACTCCACTATATATATAAGCAGGAGCCTTAGCGCTTGCTTTACTAGGGTTCCTCTCGTTCACTCTCTCATGCTCTCCAGATCTAAGCAAGACATAGGTGGCCACACTCTCTCTCAGCTCGCGGCTGGTCACAAATCCGGCCGGTAACCTCGACCGGGGCAGGGGTGTAGGTGCATCGTTCACGCTGTCGTCGGCGGCGAGGGAGGAGACCAACGGTTGCCCGCGCGTCCCGATCGGCGGCCGTGCCGTTCTCTTCGAGAGAGCGCCGGCTCCAGAGGGCCTCCGACCCCTTCTTCCTCCCTGCGGTATTGTGGCCAAGATGCGGCCTCCCGACGCCGTCTTTGCCACATGTCGACGACCCTCAGGTATATATTCCTTCAAAACCTGCCTTGCTCTGCTGCCCCAGCTCCCCACTTGGCTTCGTGTGGATCTTTTTCTACTTCCGTCCGCTGTTCCAAAGCCACCTAGACTTTTACTATTATTAGAGGTAAAGCTAGTTCATACAGTCGACTCTAAGAGTTGGTTCAAACAGGGAAGAAAGTGGGAAGCTGTAGCATGAATCTAGGACTTGGTTCTAAGAGGAAACGGGGGAAAGTAGTAGATACTGGCTACGCAACCGGTCTCTTGGTTGAAAAGATGAAGAAAGCATGGTGGATGGCGAAGGGTGGGGGGAAGTGGACCTATCTCTTGGTTGAAAAAGGAAAGAAAGTGACGGGTGTTGGGGGACAACGCAAATGAGAATGAGCAGGTCTAGATTTCCTGTGCTCACATAGGAAAATGTCGCCGAGGAGATAAAAAATGGGACAAATGTAGACATGTTGCCTGAGTGTTTGCCGCTCTCGGCAACCACATCTGCCTCACCACTTTATGCCTCTACTGTCCCTACGCCCATATCGCTACCGTTAATGTAAAATCACATGAAGCATTAAGCAATGCCACCTAATGTCACTATAAGTAATGGTCTAGTGCCGTCGATAAATTGAAGCAATGCCACCACCATTTTATGAAGTACTTCTGTCTTGCTTTATTTCCCATGAATTGTGTTTTTGCAGTTACACTTAAATCTCACACTGCTAACATTGCTTCATCCCAGTGGAACTGCACAAATTTGATTGCACATTTACTGACCATGTGCTACTCTCATGACAGTAATACTAATGCTATTTTTCTGCATGTTAATCTAGTGGCAGTGTTGATGTGATGTGATGTGATGCTACTTACTTAAGGACACTTTCATACTGTCAATCTAGTGCCAATTATAACACAATAGATGCTGCTGTTAATCATACGCCACTGCAAATATCTGTCACTGTTTAAATAACCGTATTTCGTATTTGCGCAAACAGGGATGTCTGTCTCCATATCGTTTCGGGATGTCTGTCTCCGTATCGTTTCTATCCGCGCAATCAAAAGCGC
The DNA here is from genome assembly GCF_018294505.1 of Triticum aestivum. Lineage (NCBI taxonomy): Eukaryota > Viridiplantae > Streptophyta > Magnoliopsida > Poales > Poaceae > Triticum > Triticum aestivum. The sequence continues at coordinate 550,887,293 of NC_057802.1, forward strand.
AACACACCTCAGTTTTAGTAGAACTGCGCAAAATGAGATGGCTATCCCTCATTGCCGTCGTCTAACCACCCATCTTCCAGGTATTCCTACATTGGTAGTTACTAGGTACAATGACCAACGCAATCCAAAAGAAGTTGATTCATACGTTTCACTTCTTGATTGCAGTGCAAGGACGAGCGAAAACATCTGCATCCTAGTCCGGAATGCACTTTCTTCCAGTTCATCCATGGACCGAGGACAAGATGGCATGGCTGCATGGAGGTTTTTGGGACAGGTGCGTGGACAAGAGGCATTGTGGTCTGCTTATTTCTGCAAATAGCGGCGCTTAAATTTAGTGGAATGCACAAGACTTTCAGCTGGTCAGTACACTGCATGGTTCAGTTCAGCATTCCAGCTGAGAACACAATTATAATTGGTTATTCTGGAATGAGAGAACCTAACCCTGGATGGTGGCAACAAGAAAAAACCAGAGTGAACTCCAGGAAATTTAAGCCTGCCGGGAGGCCCTTTGCTCAGAGAAGCCTTACTTGTTTTCCTGATTTGTAAACCTTCTCACAACTTTGTCTTTTGCTATTAACTAGTATATGTTTGTTATGTTCTATGAATCATTGAGATGTATAAAATTGCTTCACTTATGCTTTTCAAGTTTTTTATGAAGCCGAGTTTAATGTGAGTGTTTCACATGAACGCTGGACAAGCGTGTGAACGTTTGGAATTTACATTGTGGCCTCAGTTAACTGCATGAACCACTGTAACAAGGTACATAGTTGCTTATATGTCAGACAGCAGATTGTTGATTGTTAGCTGGTCGATAGCCTAGTGTTGAAGCGAGCTGAGCCAATGTGCCATCTTTTGCACAACTGCTTACAAGTGGGGTAGCACCAACAGTGTTTACAAGTACTTATGTATATGTCAGCGCACAGTTCTCGAACGAGTACTCTATTTCATCAAAACACACACTGCTCGTATGATAAAACTAGTGAGGACGCATCTGTTTCAGCAACAATTACGATGATTCACGGGCACACAAAAGTAGCAGCAGTTCCCATAGACGGATTCAAACAGAGTACTAGCCCTAGAGGGCTCGATAACAGGCAAGGTTCGGATAATTAGACAGAATCCAAACTACTATTAAACACTAGCTGGGGCAAGTATTTCATGCCTCGATCTAATTTGGGGACACAAGACGAACCTTGCCATGAACATTATCGAGGACGTCCGGCGGCAGCTCAATCCTGTGAACCTTCATGAAGACAACCTTGTGGCCTTGCCACTCATAAACTTGTTTGTGGAGGCATGCCACATCATCTTCCTGTGTAAGCTTGACAAGAACAGTATGCCTCACAAACGAAGGAGTAGCTTTGAACTTCTTGTGCTTCAGTACACCCTGGACAACACGCCTGGCAACAGTGAGGCTGGAATACAACTCTTCATTGGTATAAGCGCAAATGGCTTCCAGGATCCAACAGCCTAAAAACTCTGTTTTCCTAGTGCGTATATTCAGGCCATCCGCCTCATAGTGAGTGACATGTACAACCACACAATCCTTGTCTGCATCAGGCCTCTAATTGAAACAGAAACAAATTCGAATTACTTTCCAGTATAAGAAACACAAGTTATTTAAACCACTATGTATAGCATGGCATCGAAGCTAATAAAATTTTGTATTATTCATCACCACATACTTAGATGAAAAACCACAA